>NC_047032.1:13484732-13535243 GCF_902652985.1 Pecten maximus
AAATGTCAATTGTAAATTTCATTTCGGGACTTTCCCCATAGTTCAGTCAGTATCAAGCGTCTTTGTCAGTGGTCCGTGTCAAGCAAATTGGGAGATTGTCTACTTTTTTTTATTTGAAAACTTCTTCAGTTGTTTTGGGAATCACAATAAGTTCATTATCAATCATCATCATATCGATAATTTATCGATCATGAATAGAACTTTAGGGAAATATCTTATTATCCAGGTAATTTAATATCAAGAACAGGTGAGCGAGTTATCTTCCTTTTTCTGTCACCAGATGAAAATTAAGTAATTAGCAAGTTTTAAATTATTGATGTGAATTTGAACAATAATTCATGTTAAGAAAGCTTGCCCATGCATAATAAATCATATTTTTATTTTTAAATAACTTTTTTCAACCTTTTATCAGGTAGCAGCTAGTGTACACCAGTTTAATGCCCTGGAGTTTCTGAAAATTAAGTGGCAAATTATCTCTTACTCTTATATATTTGCTTTGTTATTTGTTAGCTTTGTTTATCACTCTTTGAATAGCCAGCTGAGTCAGTTTGAGGCAGGATCTCCTTGTAGTAGTTAATGACTACCTCTGAGCAAAATGCAGGAGACTGTCTGTCCACATGCCATCCAGGAAATGGAGCTTATCAAGCAAAATAAATAATATTTTCTTTTCAAATTATTGAGTTAAACTTCTTGTAAGGTAGCAGTGTAGACCAGTTTGCCCAGATTCTGAAAAATAA
Organism: Pecten maximus; assembly: GCF_902652985.1. NCBI lineage: Eukaryota > Metazoa > Mollusca > Bivalvia > Pectinida > Pectinidae > Pecten > Pecten maximus. Next base: position 13,485,470 of record NC_047032.1, read on the forward strand.
GTAGCATCTTTAAGTCTGAGGCTGGGTCTCCTTGTAGTAGTTGGTGACTACCTGACTGAACAACATACAAGAGGCCCAATGTATGCCATCCTGAACAAAAAGGGTAAAGTGGTCTTGTCCAAAGACATAACCATGACAGCACATACCGGCCTGATTGTCAGCTTCCCTTTTCTTCTGCAGGATAACTGTTCAAACTATACTTCTTCTATATATATAATACTAATATACTTGGTGTATTTGGTTTAACGTCCTATTAACAGCTAAGTTCATTTAAGGACGTGTCAGGTTTAGAGGTGGGGGAAAGCCGGAGTACCAGGAGAAACACTACCGGCCTACGGTCAGTACCATGGCCAGTTAACTTCCCACGTAGGTTTCGAACTAGCAACCCAGAGGTGGATGGCTAGTGATATTAAGTGTCATGACACCTTAACCACTCGGCCACCGCGGCCCCATAATAATAAATAATTAATAAACTATCTTACAGCGGCAATAGTACCAAAGAAGTGAAAATTGTGGAAAATTTGTTTCTTAATATCTAAATGGCTTGAAATTGAGAGAGTAGTTGTAAAAGATGTGAAAATTAAAAAATGGTGTTATCCCAATATCAAAATAGTTTGATAATGCAAAGTATCAAAAACATTTTAATGATTTTTTTTAAAGTAGAACATAGAGGGTAATTACTTGCGGTCTAAGGCCTGCATTTTCAGTGTACCTGTTGAAAACTTTTTAATTTTTATTTGTCACAGTTGCAATTGTAACAGATGTGAAAATAAAAGAAATGGTGTTATCCCAATATCAAAATAGTTTGATATTGAGAGAATAGTTCTACAATATGCAATTAAAACCAGATTTTATGTAAAGTTTCAAAATCCTGAATTTGTTTCTTCAGTAGAATATAGAGGGAAATTAACTTCAGTCTTTGGCCAACAATTTGTAACACCCTTTCTAATGTAAATGTTTGCATATGTTGGTGTTGGCCTAAAAAACAAGTGCAATCAATGATTGCGAAAGCTCACCGGTGGCAGCAATCACAATATTTTTATGTATGTATAAGCATGTCATTTTGAAATTGTATGTCACATAACATCGCACCTAGACCTCTAATGGATGTATAAACCAAATAAGAAGGGTGTGGACTTCCAAGCTTTTCAAAACTAACCCCCAAAATCTTTAAAGGGAGTTTTTATGTCAAAAAAAGTAAGTCCACTAAATAGTAAAATGCCAATTTTTTCCTCTATGATTTGCCACAGCATCACACCTGGATCTTTAATGAATGTATAAACCAATTAGAAGGGTGATAGGTGTATACTTTTTGACTTACCCCAAACAAATTTAAAGTGAGTTTTGGTGCAAAAAAAAGTAAAGTCCACATAATGGTAAAATGCGAAAAAATCACATTTTTTTTCTGCATGATATTGCCATAACATCATTCCTAGACCCCTAATGAATGCATAAACCAAATTAGAAGGACCTGAGGTGTACGCTTTTGGACTTACAAGCTTTCCAAAAACTTACTCCAAAAACTTTAAAGTCGGTTTTGGTGTCAAAAAAGTTAAGTCCACTAAATGGTAAAATGCGAAAAAATCACAATTTTTTTCTGCATGATTTTGCCATAACATCACTCCTAGACCCCTAATGAATGCATAAACCAAATTAGAAGGGCCTGAGGTGTATGCTTTTGGACTTACAAGCTTTCCAAAAACTTACTCCAAAAACTTCAAAGTTTTGGGGTGGGACGCCGACGCCGGGGTGACAGCATTAGCTCTCGGTTACTCGTAACCGGTGAGCTAAAAAGAAACTTATAAACTATTTACATGTACATGTACACTAGTCCTACTGTAGTGTTACTGTATTTCACCTGTGTGGAGATGACATTATGAAGAAAACTATCTTGTAGAATGGTTATCATTAAATCCTGGTCATTGCTTGAATTTGTCAAATAATTTTCTATAATACCTTTATATAAGTAAAGTTTAAATTCAAAAGATAAAAAAACAACTACATTGTTCCCCAACATTGAATTTAACATAGTGCAACACAATAAATACATAATACATATGTAGTTCCAAAAACTTAAGATAAGTTTATCAGAATTGGTGTCTTGCACATTGTTTTCTTTGGTATATGTAAGCAAAAGGTTGAAATATGTCAAAATGGTATTTAAAGCAAAGATATTTCAAAATTTACCAATTGCTACCTATGTGCAGATGAAATTTTGGAGAAAAACTATTTTGTAAAATAGTGATAACAAAATATTAGTTATTCTTTAATTTTGACAAGTAGTTTTCTATTATATCTTTTGTAACATGTTGAAACTGATTACAAATTCAAAAGACAAAACAAACTACAACATGGTTCCACACCCTAAATTAATTAATTAACTTAATGTGATATAACAATCAACATAATTTTAGTAAAATTTTCTCAGAACAGGTTTCTCGCACATGGTTTTCTTTGGCACATGAAAGCAAAGGGTTGAAATATGTTGATATGGAATTAATAATAAAGTAACTTATAGATATTTGAAAATTTACTAATTCATGCAATTTCAAAGTCAACTATTTTGTAAAATTGTGATAGCTAAAACCTGGTAACTCTTTGATTTTGTCAAATAATTTTCTATCTTATACTTTTTTGTAATAAATTGAAATTGATTTAATTTTAAAAGATAAAAAAAAAATGCATGACATCTTTCTATACACCCAAAGCAACAGAATTTTTTCTAATGCAACATAATAATTGACAATATTTTAGCTTAAAATTTGTCAGAACAGCTTTCTTGCATATTGTTTTCTTTGGTGCATAAAAGTGAAGGGTTTAAATATATTTGAAAACTTATTTCATCTATTAATCAATGCAAAAGATGATATAATTTGACACTGTCCTAAGAACCATCTCAATAAAGTGCAGGTCAGAGACTTTTAATTTCAAAATTTAAAGCATTAGAACATATATTTCATTAAGAATTTGAGAAAAAAAAACTTCTATTACTGAAAAAGAATTGTTCAATATACTGCTAGTGTGTACTGTAGTACATGTACAGTATACGTAGTTCCTTGAAAGTTCGTGTCATCGTAAGCTGATATATGTATGAGATATGATTCTCGAAACGTCGTTGATCCACAACATAAACAAATATCAGCTGATCAAGACATCAAAGCATTAACTAACGACACAGTAATTTCATTAAACAAACAAACAATAAAGAAATTAAATATTACATATTTAAACGTCGCCTGTCTCTAAAACGTTAATGAACACGTAACATTTACACTAGACCTAGGAAACCTACTGGAAACATACGACTCCGTAAGAGATTAGATTTGTTATCGTAAAGATGAACGCTGGTCAAGCTGATTGACCCACTTCCGTCACAAAAGTTGAGCGATGTCGTAAAACGACACGGAAAAATCGTCCATAACAAACATTTTATCGGTACACAAACGGTGTCTCAATACTAATAATTTCATATCTAATAAGCACAATGCCTAGGATTTAACCGTTTTGATAAAATCATAATATGAAGTTACCAGTCGGTGGTTGTTGGGGAGCGCCCCGTGATTATATATTATGTTTAGATTTTACTGCCCCCTGGTGTTAGAATAGTTTGAAAAAATGCATCAAGGGTTTTTTGGGGCATAATTCTGAAACACTTACATTGTTGTTGTGAAACAAAATATACTTAAATAACCAAATAGGAAAAGAAGAAAATGCGATATTAAACCACTAAATTTGAAAACCATAAAACTATCAAGCAGAAACTGAAAAATGACATATTAAATCAAAGTTTTTGGTCACAAAATATAAATAGCCCACTAATATCTAAAATTGTTAAACACAATTTTACTTAGTTTATAGCATCAAAGAAACACAAACTATCTAACGCTGAATAAAAGAAATTAAATATCAACACTTATCACGATGTAAAAATAAAGAAATGAAAAAATAAAAGATAAAGGAACAATAATCAAAACAATAAGTTAAATGGTTAAACAAACAAGAAAAGTTAAACATATAATTATGTCCCTTTTAACCCTCCATATAGCTGAGTGACCCACTTCCGTCACAAAAGTTGAGCGATGTCGTAAAACGACACGGAAAAATCGTCAAAAAGAAACATTTTATGGGTACACAAACGGTGTCTCAATACTAATAATTACATATCTAATAAGCACAATGCCTAGGATTTAACCGTTTTGATAAAATCATAATATGAAGTTACCAGTCGGTGGTTGTTGGGGAGCGCCCCGTGATAATATATTTATGTTTAGATTTTACTGCCCCCTGGTGTTAGAATAGTTGGAAAAAATGCATCAAGGGTTTTTTGGGACATAATTCTGAAACACTTACATTGTTGTTGTGAAACAAAATATACTTAAATAACCAAATAGGAAAAGAAGAAAATGCGATATTAAACCACTAAATTTGAAAACCATAAAACTATCAAGCAGAAACTGAAAAAATGACATATTAAATCAAAGTTTTTGGTCACAAAATAGAAATAGCCGACTATAATATCTAAAATTGTTAAACACAATTTTACTTAGTTTATAGCATCAGTCTGCAGCAATAGGAATATAAAACAAAGAAACACAAACTATCTACCGCTGAATAAAAGAAATTTAATATCAACACTTATCACGATGTAAAAATAAAAAAATGAAAAAATAAAAGATAAAGGAACAATAATCAAAACAATAAGTTAAATGGTTAAACAAACAAGAAAAGTTAAACATACAATTATGTCCCTTTTAACCCTCCATATACAATTTCCTTATATTTTGAATACGAATGTTATGTATTTCAACATTAAGGATTAGAAGAAGGAATTAAGTAATGTTAAGTAATAGTTGATTTTGTCGATAATATTAATGATGATGCAATCAAACATACCAGTGACTAAATTGATAACTGTAATGATATTAATGAACTTAACGTTGATCACTTGATTGATAACTGTTGTAATAATATATGATTGCATGCAGGTAAAACCTCACTTAGCACCAATGTATACAATGTAAATGAGCAGAAATCAGTTGCTTCCAAGAAACCTTGGTTTGATCTTAATCGTAAATATGTTATAGAAAAATATACCGACGTTGTTAAGGTCAGCACAGTCGAAACGACTATTTTCATGATAGATATCTATAAATCTATAAAGAATCTATAAAGGCTTATAAATATACTATGAATAAATGTTTTAAAACATTTAGATATGACATTCGTAAAAAGTTGAAAGTTATGAAAAGTAAAAATCCAAGAGACTTGGAAGCTATTGAGAGCTGATGGGGAAAAGGAAACCAAAAGGAATAATACCTATAGACATTTTCTTTTATTTCTATAAAGACCTCAATGTTAGTGTTAATGATGGTAATACTGATGTACCTGTAGGTTTTGATTACGCTGTTGATGTGGGTTTTTTTTTTTAATTTTGATATAACTAAGAATGAGGTCGAAAAAAACTATTAGGTCACTGAAAATAACAATTCATGCTCTGATGACAATATTATAAGCAAATATATCAAACATTCCGCTGTGAAAATCCCCGATTTGTATGAAACAATATTTAATATAATTTTAAATAGTGGCAATTTCCAAGCAAAATGGGTTGCAGGTAGTATTGTTCCATTAAAAAAAAAAAAAAAAAGGGGGGGGGGGGGGGGGGGGGGGGGGGGGGGGGGGGGGGGGGTTGAAGGAACCTAATAATTAGAGGCCGATTACAATTGTTAGTGTATGGGGAAGTTGTTTACTAGTATACTAAACCAAAGGCTACCGAAATATTCTGAGGATGTCGGCCTAATATGTGAAAACCAGTCGGGGTTCCGTAAATATTATACGACGATTGATAATATTTTTTGTTCTTAACTCCCCGATTAATTTGACACAAATGATGAAAAGCAAGTTATATTGTATATTCGCTGACTTTGAAAAAGCATCCCATATAGTGTGGCGAAAAGGTCTTTAGAACAAAATGCAAATGAGTGGAATTAATGAGAAAAGGTTAAAGATAACTTTTAATATGTACCAAGGCATTAAATCAAACGTGATTTTAAATGGTGAGTTTTCTGGCTATATCCCATGTGAAAGGTTTAAGACAAGGGGAAACTCTATCTCCGTTTTTATTTAGTCTATACCTGAACGATCTTGAAGAGTACATGGCCCTAAATAGCGTACATGGTTTGAAAAGAATCAGTGCTAAATTAGAATCTGACTTAACTATTTACTTACAGCTTTTTATACTACTTTATGCTGACGATATCGTACTTTTTTCAGACTGTCCAGTTGACATGCAATTGCAACTGGATGTTTTAACGAATACTGTAAACAATGGAAATTAAAAACTAATATAGAAAAAAAACAACAAATGTATGGTTTTTAATAAAGGATTTAGAAGCGAAAAAACTGAATTTTTATTTGATAATAAGGTTTTAGTTTAAACATATTTTATTGACATATAATAATGACAAAGGGATTAGTCAGCAAGTTTTTTCCAACTTATAGACGACTTCTCCCATAATAATAACAAAATAATTAACAATAACATAGTCACATGATGGCATATACAAATATTCAGAAATTCGATAAAGAAACGAAAATATAATGAGAGAGAGAGAGAGGGCAGGAAGGAGAAGGAGATAGGTACATTTAAAGTTAAATGACTGCATCGGGAAAGATCATGACATATAAATGTTTGGAATGAATTCAAATATACTTAATCGATTAGAAGAAAAAACATTTTTATATTATATGGATAAATGGAGCATTTTGGATAAAGTTTTTTTATTATAGGAAAATAGTATGAAAAGAAGGGGGGGGGGGGGGGGGGGGGGGGGGGATAGGAAGTGATGATTAGTCGAATCTTCCCGACCTACTCAAGAAGTTTTGCACAACTTTGGCGATCTTTATATTGTCAGTTGAGGAGATATTCGTGTCACCATTGCAAAGTATATTTACATTAACAGGACCGTACCAGGTTAAATCAGCAATAAGAGTTCCTCTTAAGTTGTTGTACAGGGGACAGTTAAGAAAAAAATGATGGGAATCTTCACAGGGATGTCCACATTGACAAGCAGGTGAATCAACGAGATTGGCTCTAAAAAGATCATAGCTTAGTGATAATAAGGTGATAAGTACGTTGGTAACTTAATCTATTTGGGCTCGATATTTTGTCGGACAGGTTCTTTTCATGAAACGAAGAAAAAAAAACAATATCAAAAAGGCTACTATAGCTATGTATGAAGTTATTAAGAAAGGTAGACAACACAACTTATCGACTTATTGTATATTATGACTTATTTGAAAAGATTTTCAAACCAATTTTACTGTATGTATGTCAGATTTGGGGTTTAACTGACCTCAAATTAATTGAACGTGTACACTTCAGTTTTATAAATCATTACTTGGATTAAAAAATAGTATTCCTAATAAGATGGACTGAATAGTAACATCAGATTTTAATCACTGTCAAAATCCGAGATGATCGCCAGACAATCATCAGGTTTATTTGAATTTTCTAATATTCGATACTGCATAAATATGTACCCGGAGGAACTTTAATAGATTTACGTGATTTTAAATAGTAACGACAAATTTCATTTTATGAAATTTAAGATGGCCACCTTTCGGTCATTTTGTTTATAGTTTTTTTCCGGTAAATTTTGACAAATTAATCAAGAGGAAACTAGATTGTCAGATGTTGTTTGTGTTTTTCAGCGTTTATGCTAGATGGTGTATGTTTATGTTTATATGTATATGTTTTTATAGAATATAAATGTCTTCAATAATACAAAATTAAAAACAAAAGTTTTGACGAATTAGTGGGAACAAATTGCATTTCATCAAATACATGATGGCCGTCTTTAATTTCTGACAATGTCATATGAAAAGATTCTTTAAGTACCTTTTAAAGATAGCGACAACAGCCTTTAAAACTGTCCAGATTGGTAATGTCGCCCATTTGAATACATCTTGTGGGTTTGCGAGAAAAAAAAAGATTTGCATGAGCGTTTTTTGAGAGATGTCAAATTCAAGTTGTTTGTTTGCTCAATTGCTAATATTTCATAATGAACAAAAAAGACTAGTTCACATATAAATCAATTTGTCAGTATATTATGGCAAGCCAAAGTGGAAAAAAGTCACTATTTATGGATATCCATAAATGAATTATGGATATCCATAATTCATTGATGGATATCCATAAATAATTCTTAATATCCATAATTAATTCTAATATCCATAATTCGATAAATAACACCTTATACCTATTTATTGATTTACATAAATTGATTTATGAATATTTACTTTTATAATTATGGATATATCGATATTGATATATCGGAATCAACCCTTTGCAGTTTAAATAAGAACAACTTATTTCTTCTACATCGTGCTTAATACCGAATGAATAATTAAATTGAAAGTAAGCATACAGTTGAGTGTAGACTAAAGGTTACACCCAAGTGCACTCCGAGTGCACTCCATTTGGACTTGGAGTGCACTCCGTTTGGACTCCAGGTAAACTTGGAGTGCACTCCAAGTGGACTCCGAGTCTACCTGGAGTCCTATAAGACACCATGCCTACCCCAGTTCTATAATCAGTCTATATCATATATATATTTACATATAAATAAATATTTTTTTACAAAAATTACTTTTGTTCTGTTTATATTACTATTAACATTTGTTTAGTCTACTAGGAATATTTCTTTTATTGTTAATACATGGTAATAATGCCTACATGTTAAATTTATATTTATTAAGATCCATAAAAGACAGTTATACAATTTATGCTATAATCAGGTTTCTATGAAAGTTAATTGCTTATTATTTCATATTTCATTAAGATGTAAATAAATTGTATTTCATTTTATTAAAGAATTGAAAATTATTTCAATTAGAATATTTATTACTGTTCATATATCATGACTGTAAAGGAAGTTCAGATAATATATCTATATTATGTTATTGATTATTCAAAATATTGAAAGTTTACAGTATTTAATGAATTATGTGTTTTGTATATAAGACATTCTCTACATAATAATATGTACTCAATTCAGGCAAGTAATTATAAAATAACCAATCATTTTAGTTTATATATTTAAATGTATCATTAGAAAAATATACATTTACAACTGTACATATTTACAAGCATTACCTAGTTAAATTAATATTCTGACATAACGTACACACAAGTATGTAGTTCTGGACTACCCATAATAAATGACAGTATCTGTGTAATTGCTATTAGTATTGGCCATGCATGACTGACTCTGGCCTGACACCGGGTACCCCCGATACTGTGCCAGGTGAGTTTTAGGAGCCAGCTACAGGTACTGTCCTGGGTTCACAGAAATACCTGTGTCAATACTGTCACAGTATGGCTTCAAAGGATGAAGCTGTGCAAAGCAGGGTCACAGTGTTATAACCTCAGGCCAATTAACAAGTTTTTTATTTACCAAATGTCATATAACATATAGGTATATATCAATACATAATACAAGAATCATAATAATAGAATGTCCCAAGATGGCGGAGGATAATTCCTTATACATGTACAAAATTAATATTAATACTCATTACCATTAATATCATTAAAATAATGAAGTACAATATAGCACTATAGACGATACCGCATAGGTTCATAAATTCATTAGATTGTTTCTTTGATCTGTTGCATGCACCAAATATTTACCCAAATTACGTAATGTTTTAATATTTTTATATGAAAATAATTCTATTAGCTTGAATACACTAGGATGTTTGTAATAGTACTTCTTTAAAAATTTAATTCTTAATTCTACATACGCAGGACATAATAAAATAAAATGCATTTCGTCTTCAATATCATCGTTGTTACACACAGTGCAAATTCGCTCACCTCTCGGAACTGCATTATAGCGTCCGGACTCAATATGAAGAGAGTGTGCCTGCATACGATATTTACTTAAAATCTGTTTAGTTTTAGAATTAAGAGATTTCGTCAGGTAATATTGAAGTTCAAAGTCATTCGCAAGATATTTATAAATTTGACACTTAGAAGAATTATTAAAGGAACTATGTAAATCTTGTATAAATATGTCATGCAAGCGTTGCGTATACAATTCTAAAAAGTGTTTTTCATTGTTAACATTTTGAGCAATCCAAACGTAATTAAAGCCATGTCTACATAAATCATCTTTTATCTCATAGATCCAGTTTAATTTACAATTAGGCTTTTTAATATTGAGCTCTAGCAGTGCCACATAGCATGACTTCAATATACAATTATTTGTCTTTAACAACTTTAACCAATACTTCATGATCATTATTTTTCGTTGTATATGTAAACTATATCTACCAGTCTCAAAATACACCATGGAGCTATGGACTGTTTTCTTCACGTTTAGTAATCCTTTAAGGAATAAAAGATGTACAGCTTCAATCTTAGGTCTGGGTGATGTCCCCATACTTCACAACAATAATTAAGTATACATGACACATATGTATCGAATAGTGATAATTTAGTTTCGGCATTAAGCATATAATTTTTAATTCTACTTTTGAGAAGATAATAAGCTTTCCTTCCCTGCGATGCTAATGTATTGTGTGCCACAGTAAATCTTCCATTATAATTAAAAACTAATCCCAAATAACAAAAAAGTATCAACTACATCTATATCCTTCCCTTGAAAAGTCCAGTGTTCGGTAGGCGTCAAACGCTTGCTCTTTCTAAAAACAACAATTTTGGTTTTATTTATGTTAACTGTTAGATTCCATTTATCGGAATAGGTTTGCAGACAATCTAACATATTTTGGAGATCATTAGCATCTTCAGTGAATAAAACTGTATCATCAGCATACATAAGAATAAATAAATTTGAAAGTTGCAATTGGTAGCTATGACAATTAGAGTTAATTAGTGCACTTTCCATATCATTAACGAAGAGCGAATATAGTATCGGCGATAAAGATTCCCCTTGTAAAAGTCCGACATGCAAGTCGAACAAAGCAGATAATTTCCCGCTTAATTTAGTACAGAACAGAAAGATTATCTCCTGACTTGAAGGAAAGGATTGTAGCTCTCCATTTGAGAGGCCTTAACCAGACCAAAATTACATGTATAAACGAAATACCAGTGTAATTAAGGTGGAAATGTCAAGATAAGTTGAAAAACCATTAACAAATTGGTTAACAGGTTTAAGAAGACAAACTCTATTGAAATGAAGTCATTCTTTACTGAAATTAGAATGTAAAAATAAGGTGTTTCTAATTACATTGTAACCTGTCTAAACCGTAAGTCATTGAGACCAAACGTATTGGCTGGTTTATACAGGTGTCCGGTATGTAGACGTACAATGTTGAATGATATAAGTTCAAAAAAAATTAATGCAAATCAAATTAAGAAATCATGCAGTTCTTATCTTGTTATATTCAAAAATATAAAGACATTGCTTTAAAAAATTAATTGTAAAGAAACAGATTAAAGTAAAAAAAATAAATAATTTCAGTTCAATATTTTTTTTTGTATATTGACTTATAACTGTTTTAATAATACTGTAATAGGAATGGACAATCATATGATTTCAAAGGTGTCAGATATCAACCGTCACAAGGGTGTACCTATATTCTATATAACCTTGGTATAGGTCAGCCTGAGTTAAATTTCCTCTAGCCCTGACACCATACCAGACATGGTGTCAATGCCAGAGGAAACTCTGGCTAGGTAAAGGTAAGGTGTGATGACCAGTTTCCATCTAACAATTAAGGGGGTCTTTATCTAGTTAGATGACCGTGTGTACACCTGTCCAGATCTTCACACCTTATGAGGTAAACTTGGAGGAAGGGGTCATTATTGGGGTCAGTGTAAGTCTGTCTTTTCTCCACATCCCTGTAATCACGCTTGATATACAGGTAAATATTGACCTGGAAGTTGGGGGGGGGGGGGGGGGGGGGGGGGGGGGGGGGAGGATAACTGTTAAAAGAACTCCATGTATGACCGGGATTTAATGAGGCAGGCATAACAAAAATAAAGTTGGTTTACCAAATAGAAATGTAAGTCTGATGTTAAACTGTAAATCAAAATTAGACATTAGATCCGGAATATGCTATCAAGGTGTAAAAAAAAAAACTTTCTTTTTTATTGTATGTTAAGATAAATATAAACTGTTGGAAGATAAGTATTTGAAATACATTAAAAACAGTACTTAGTACTTCGAGTACAAGTAATGTCCAGTACACAATCAAACTCTACATTTTCAGAGAACTGCACACACAACTTGCTACATTTTTGTTTATAGCCAATTTTCTACTAATTGACATGGCTTGTTAAAACTCTTCAAATCAAAGGAATGCTATCATACATTTTCAACGAAGTTCAAGATCTATTTATTTTACATAGGGTTAAGTAATAGAAAAAAATCAATTATATTAGATGCTGTTAGTTAACCAATGAAAAATGAACCAACAAAATAATAAGATGATATATACAAAGATAAAACAGTATATATAGTCAAAATGTATAAGAGTATACATCTATCTATAAATATTATGTATATATGTACTTGGTTACAGGAACATGTGATACATGTGGACCCAGGTAGGATTGGGGCCTGATAGGACTCCAGGTAAACTTGGAGTGCACTCCGAGTGCACTCCAAGTTTACCTGGAGTCCAAACGGAGTGCACTCCGAGTCCAAACGGAGTGCACTAGGAGTGCACTTTGTGTAACCTTTAGTCTACACTCAACTGCAAGTCCATATCAATCGATTAGTTGCTCGTTTAAATAAAAATGATAATTTGTTTCAAGTGATAAGGATTTTAATCATATAAAGCATATGTTGTATCTCAAGTTATCATACCCCGACGCAGGTCATTACTCCTCATGCCTGTGATAACATTCCAATGTGTGATTAACGACATTTTATTAAAAAATAGAAACAAAACAAAAACAAGAGAGAGAAAAAAGAACAACATACTGAAATAATTTGTTATAACATATATCATTTGATAGGCATTTTTATAAATATATATAGTCAGACCTTCTTTATTAATTCAAATTATAAGAAATAGGTCCACCGAAAAAGTTATTGAAGCTGGAATCACTGTTTTAATGGGGATGGTCTCATAAAATATTCTTGTTCAATTTAGACATTATTTAATTAATTAATTTTTTTTTTCGTTTTATTGCAAGTATTTTGTAATATAACTAACTGTGAAAGAATATGACGAATCGTTTCATTAAATGTGAAGTCTTCTATTAAAAAAAAAGATAAATTTTCCGAATGTCAAATATATATATACATGAATTTTATAAGAATTATTTAATATAGTCATAAGTACTTAGAGTTACCTCCCCTGAATTACAGAGATTACTGCACTTCCTGTACCTTATCGGAGCAAAACAATGTCAATAGTCACAAAAAGAACATAAACATCTGTTAAAAATCAAGTTTGACTGTTTCATGATCAACATAGTCACTACACTTTGGTCTATAAGTTGCAGTCGGCGAAGGGAATACTAATCAGACATGTGCAGGCCTACTACAAATACTACAAGTTCCACGTCTGAAATAATGAAACATAAATGACCATTAGTCTGTTCTCTGATCATATTTCTATGTACGTAATATGTCACATCTTAAGTACAAAAAGTTTGTTCATAAATCATGTACATCTACTGCAATGCAAGATGTAAACAAAGTTTGTTTATAATTTATGTTGTAGAGCTTTCGATGGAAGATTAGTAATTTGTGTGATTAACGTTAAATATAAAATCTATCAGTGAAGTTGTGGATGTGGTGGAAAAGTAAATCTACATGTACGTGTATCCGAACTATATTGAAAGCTACTTTCGTTTTCTATTGTTATTGACCAATAAACGAGCGCGACAGATTGGCAGTGTGTTTTTCAGCCAATCAGAGCAAGGTGCTTAACGAGGTTCTTAGATCGTAAACGACACTCGCCTCACTGATTTATGGATATTTAATATGCGCATGTCTTTTTTTTCGGAACTCCTCTAATAGTGCAACCAGACATAGGGGTCGCTGATTTATAGATATTTAAAAATAATTTACGGATATTTAAAAAACGCGATGAATTATGGATATTCTTAAATCGCCCGTAAATATCCATAATTCGTATCTTAATATCCATAAATGAATTATGGATATCCATAATTAAAGTTGATTTATGGATATCCATAAATAAGTATTTATGGATATCCATAAATCGAATTATGGATATCCATAAATCGAATTATGGATATCCATAAATCGAATTATGGATATTAGAATTAATTATGGATATTAAGAATTATTTATGGATATCCATAAATGAATTATGAATATCCATAATTCATTTATGGATATCCATAAATAGTGACTTTTTTCCACTTTGGCTTGCCATATAGTGTCCTGTCCTGTCCCGTCTCGATTTTGGGCCGTCAAGTGGCAGTTGGGGCATTTATGTCTAACAGACATTTTCTAGTCAATTCTTTCGTAATAATCTGATTTCAAGAACTTACATGTCCTTTCAAGAAATAGCGATAACAAACATGAATTCTCAAAATCCTGTCGACCATTTTGTTATTCTGATCAAAGTTCAAAATTAAACTTGCACAACTAGGGACCAAGGAGAACCTGCGCTTGAAGTGCGAGAAATATCCCTGCATTAATTTTCAAGAAATAGCGATAACACGGATTTTACGGACGGACGGGTGGAACATGGACACAGGACGATTTGAATAGCCAACTGTCTGATGATGGGCTAAATTTGCAGTTTGTCTTCACTGTAGAAGTTGATTTTAATACACAACAGGAATTATATCAATGGATAAATTTGTATCTTTCTTTTTGCGAAGAAAGAAAAAACTGACCATTTTGTAATATACCCATCTGTGCCCGTCCTTATTTTTACCTACAAGGTGGGAATGACAAAAGAAATTTAAAACACTCAAGTGCTAGGGTAGGTAAAAGTGATATCTTCATCCTGAAATTCAATGTGACTTGTTACTCAGAGTTGCAGTGTTTAAAAAGAAAAATCACAAAGGTGACTTCATGTTTATCAACAAAATGCTTGCAACAACAACAACAACAACAACAACAACACATATGTAAGCAGAATAGTAGTGGCAGCATCTTGTTGATATCATGAATTTAGTTATACACAGAAATACATATCAGGGAACAAGAAACAGGCTTATATCTTATACAGACCACAATGAATCTACAATGAATCTAGGCTCTATCCAAGCAGTAAAACAACGAACACATTCTAGCTTTACCAAAGCGCAAGAAACAACGCCGGGAAATATTTCAGAAAGTCATTAAGACCGGATGAAAGTGATTATTGAAAATACCAAATCTAATCAACTGCTTTTCTAGAATTATGTCCAATCTATAACCACGACAAAATCTTCTAAACCTAGTGTAACTGCGTCGGATGGAAAACTAGTAAAAACAGATGAGGTAAAAATATAATGAATGAGCATGACGTTGCCAGTGTATTTGTGCAGGATGACAACAATAAATTTGCTGTCCTAAAAGCCAGAAATATTAATGTTAACAAAACGATATTAAAGTCACAGATCTCGTTTTGAAAGCAATCGGGAGACAAGACCCTAAAAATCACCAGGACCAGATTGAATTCATTCAAAGTTCACTACATTGTAAGTAAAGAAACATAACGCTGCTTCCCAAAACAGATACTACACGCATACATCTCGCTCACAGGACAGTCTTTTTAAATGCCCATAGCTGTTGATAAGACGTTAATCAATAGAAAACCAAACCAAACAACACAAGATAACATTCCGCAAAACTACTCTCAATCTGTTTCCGAAAATCTTCCGAGGAAGGACGTGTTTCAAGAGAATTGATAAATGCAAATGTTTGCCCAATCCAAGGAAGAGGATCCGTCAAAAACTCAAACAACAATCACCTAATTAGCCTCTCATCAGTGCTGTGCAAAATTATACAACGTATTATTCGGGATAAAATCATAGAACACTAAAGCATTTAGATCCTTGTATTTCGTAATTGCAGGAAGTGATGGAAATCTGGACGGAATATTTAAACAACGGGATAACATGGGCGTCGTTTGCCTGTGTATTTGTGCAGGATGATTTTTGCAACGTCTTCGACAAAGTGTCACACACAGACTAGTCTATTGTACAAATATAGGAAATCACAAGCATGATTTATGCCATAACAAGTAGCATATTGAACTGGATTCGTCAATTCCTCACAGAACTGTCACAAGATATCAACGGCACAGCATCAGAAATCCGCAGTGTCAACAGTGATGTAACACAAGGAAGCGCCCTTGACCAAAGAAAAATGTAAATACAAGGCAAATAGAATCCTAGGATTACTTTAGTTTTTCTCGACAATAACATTTTCACCACTCTGTACTGCTCGACAGGCTGGTCCATTGAACACTACCAGAATTCCACAGAAATGGATACGTCACCTAGTCACTTGATTGCAAGGATTTTCATGGTTACCATATAAAAGGTTTGTTTTTCTGTTGCAGGCTGGATGGTTGATGAAGCTTAATTTATTCATACCCTGCCTAAACTGCTCTCCTGACGACGACCACCTGTCAGATATTGTCCGTCCGTCGTCCAGAGCTACGTTATCGCAGCTACAAATGTAATATGTGAAATGTATAGTGATTGGGTGTCCAGGTGATTAGTGTATCCTTTCCTGCACATGCGTACTGTTTATCTCCGTAAATAAAGTTGCACTGTTGAATGTTTATTGGTTCTGGATTTACCTGTATTTATAAGAGATGAATTCATTAAGCACTGTTTGTGTTTTATCTAAACATTAGCTTCATACTTAATCGATTCATAGAAGTCAGAATATACATTGTATAGCGATCGTAATGCAGTTTCTAAGTGGCCTTCGCACGGGTGTTGAACACGTATGGCGCAACATATATCAATTCTCTTTAAAAACAATTTATCAATAATTCAAAAGGATTAAACATCAAATAAGGTCTTTTATTTGTTTGATTATACAATGTATAATGCAAAGAGAAACGGTCTACGTTGACAATTTCCTTTGAATGCTGAACCAAGGACCCCTTCAAATGGGTGTGCCTAATGAGTGTCCTGTGAGGAATGAGTGTCCTGTGAGAGTTTTTTCACGCCCCGCAATTCGTTAAGTGATATTTTTAAATATTTTTTTCTGTATCATACAGATGAACATCGAACCCATTAACATGCAAAATTTGACTTGGATTGGACGTGTGCATATTATGCATTTTTAACGACATAGTTACGGTGCAGTGCACATGCGAGTGTCCTGTGAGGTTTTCGCACGCCCCGCAATTCATTAAACGATATTTTAAAATTATTTTTTCTGTATCATACAGATGAATATTAAACCTAATAACATGCAAAATTTGACTTTGATTGGACGGGTGCATAACATGCAAATGTAACGGCGAAGACGAAGTAACGGTGCCATAAAACTGCGAGTGTCCTGCGAGGAATGTGACCTGTGAGGAATGAGTGTCCTGTGAGTGTTTTTGCACGCCCCGCAATTCATTAAATGATATTTTAGAATTATTTTAATCTTAACCTATTTACCCTTTACTCAGTGATGACTTCAAAATAGTTATACTATTAGTTAATATTCATATCTATTACACGCCTATCAATTCAACAAAACGTGCAAAAAACTGACATGACACTCACCTTAAACTTACTGTAAATTCGTCGTAGCATTTATTTTATCCAAATATATTTTATTGACAAAAAGTACAGGGGGATTTGGCACAAGTTTTTGCAACTTATCAACGCCCTTTCCCAAAACAAATACAAAATTACAATATTTGACAAAATAAAGACTAAAGGTCACCAATTCAATATTTTTGTAATATCTTTGTAACATTGCTCTCCGATTTGTCAAGCGGCAGGAAGTACAGAACAAACAAATATCATGCATTTTAAAATCTATTACTTGTTTTTCGTAGCATTTGCTAAAATGTACTTGTTGATAGTAATAGACATCGCGTATATGTACGAATTGTGGGGTGTGCAAAAACCGCACTGGACACTGCACCGAAAATGAATAAATTTTCGATGTTCATCTGTATGGTACAGAAGGAGTTAACAAAAAGTACTACTTATCGAATTGTGGGGCGTACAAAAACTCACAGGACACTCATTCCTCACAGGACACTCGCATATATGTATTGCACCGTAACTTCACCGGTATATTTGCATATTATGCACTCGTCCAATCAGAGTCAAATTTTGCATGCTAATAGTTTATATGTTCATCTGTATGGTACAGACAAAATAATTTTAAAATATCTTTTAATGAATCGCGGGGCGTGAAAAAACTCTCACAGGACACTCATTCCTCACGGGACACTCATTCCTCTCAGGACGCTCACATGTGTAATGCATCGTAACTTTGCCGGTATATTAGCATAATATACACTCGTCCAATCAAAGTCAAATTTGGCATATTAATCGGTTAGATGTTCATCTATATGATACATAACAAAATATATTAAAATGTCACTTAACGAATCGCGGGGCGTGCAAAAACCTCACAGGACACTCGCATGTGCACTGCACCGTAACTTTGTCGTAAAAAATGCATCATATGCACACGTCCAATCCATGTCAAATTTGGCAGATTAATCGGTTAGATGTTCATCTGTATGATACAGAAAAAAATATTTAAAAATATCACTTAACGAATTGCGGGGCGTGAAAAAACTTTCACAGGACACTCATTCCTCACGGGACACTCATTCCTCTCAGGACGCTCACATGTGTAATGCATCGCAACTTTGGCGGTACATTAGCATAATATGCACACGTCCCATCTAAGTTAAATTTGGCATATTAATCGGTTAGATGTTCATCTCTATGATACAGAAAAAAATATTTTAAAATATCAGTTAACGAATTGCGGGGCGTGAAAAAATTTTCACAGGACACTCATTCCTCACGGGACACCCATTCCTCTCAGGACGCTCACATCGTAACTTTGGCGGTACATTAGCATAATATGCACACGTCCCATCTAAGTTAAATTTGGCATATTAATCGGTTAGATGTTCATCTCTATGATACAGAAAAAAATATTTTAAAATATCAGTTAACGAATTGCGGGGCGTGAAAAAATTTTCACAGGACACTCATTCCTCACGGGACACTCATTCCTCTCAGGACGCTCACATCGTAACTTTGGCGGTACATTAGCATAATATGCACACGTCCCATCTAAGTTAAATTTGGCATATTAATCGGTTAGATGCTTTTCTGTGTGATACAGAATTTTTTTTTTTTAAATATCACTTAACGAATTGCGGGGCAGATCAATCGATTAGATGTCCATCTTTATTATACAGCAAACATAATTTTAAAACATCAGATAATGAATTGCGGGGCGTGAACAAAAACGCTCAAATTTTATTAACATGACAATATATCACCTGTCGACCTGTTTGTGATTGTACATTACAAGTTTTCAGACTGAGATTAACAAATTCTATGTATTAATAACAGTTTACCATTATATTTGGTTATATATTATGTATAAGTTATATTGTTCAATTCTATATTAATACGTCTAACTCAAGTAGCTTAAACAATGCATTAAGTTATCATATGTGCGTAAATTACATGTAAAAGGAGCAGCACAAACCGGCCCGCACATTTAAGAAAAAAAGGTTTCAGCAGTTTAATTAACAGTGATCCATGCCTGCGGCAAGGATATATAACTAACACGTCAAGGTACCCGAGGTTGGCACGGCGCCACAGGACACAGGTGGTACATGTGTATAACCATCGGTAAATGGGGCGTGCGAACAAATCGATCAGCACCGTAACTTTGTCGTAAAAAATGCATCATATGCACACGTCCAATCGAAGTCAAATTTGGTATGGTTATGGGTTAGATGTTCATCTGTATGAAACAGAAAAAAAAAATTAAAAATATCACTTAACGAATTGCGGGGCGTGTAAAATCACTCACAGGACACTCATTCCTCACAGGACACTCGCGTGTGTAGTGCACCGTAACTTCGCCGATAGATTTGCATATATTTGCATTATATGCCCTTGTCCAATCATAGTCAAATTTTGCGTGCTAATATGTTCTATGTTCATCTGTATGCTAGAGAAAAAATAATTTTAAAATGTCTATTAATGAATCGCGGGGCGTGAAAAAACTCTCACAGGACACTCATTCCTCACAGGACGCTCACATGTGTAATGCATCGTAACTTTGCCGGTACATTAGCATAATATGCACTCGTTCAATCAAAGTCAAATTTGGCAAATTAATCGGTTAGATGTTCATCTGTATGATACAGAAAAAAATATTCGAAAATGTCACTTAAAGAATTGCGGGGCGTGAAAAAACCTCACAGGACACTCGCATGTGCGCTGCACCGTAACTTTTTCGTAAAAAATGCATAATATGCACACGTCCAATCAAAGTGAAATTTGGCATGGTAATGGGTTCGACGTTCATCTGTATGATACAGAAAAAAATATTTAAAAATATTACTTAACGAATTGCGGGGCGTGAAAAAACTCTCACAGGACACTCATTCCCCACAGGTCACTCATTAGGTGGACCGCTTCAAATCGACTGTTGCATCTCTTTGGTGCACTCCGATGAGAGGGAACAGCTTACGAGAGGCTTTCTGGGGTATCGTTGGGCGAGATTTTTTTTTTTACACACCACACATCTAGCGGGAGTAAAAAAACGAAGATGACCGTCCACGCCGGGTCATGGCCGTTTTCGTATTAACATCTGCAGATCCGTCAAGATTCATGCCTGTAATAATACGAACCTATTTCTCCTTATAAAAGAACAGGTCCCGTGTGGTGACCTCCATCTTGTTGTTCTCTTCGTTAACCTTTGGAATCTTGGGTCAACATCCCTGCCTGTTCCCGTCAAGAAGGTGCTGTAGGCACAAGTCGAACACATTTTACAAATGACTGTGGCATATTCCTTGCCACTTAGAAGCTGCGAGATTGCACACTTGCACACAATACAGTCATCTGGCAACGGTAATCGATTCTGAAGCTTACACTCATCAAATGGAACTCGGGATTGGCTGTGATCGCTACTGTTGTATCGGAAAAGCATTTAGCAATTTTGACTACTTTTCTGCTTCTATAGTCGAAAGTTTACATTCACTGAAAAGAAGTTGCCGTTTATCAAGTCATCGAGTTTTGTTGCACTTTATAGAAGTGAGCAAAACAATCAGAACAAATCAAAAATGTTATTTACTTTGTCCATATGATCTGAAAAATGATATTTATTCTTGTGTAATTTTCTCCTGTTGATTGATGGGAGAAAGTGTGCACTACTATATACTCTGTAATATTTGCAGGGAATTTAATTTCACTATATTTGCGGTCATTAAATATAGTGCAACATTGCATACCTCATGAAAATTTAAATACAACGCATGTATAAAACGCATTAACTGCAGATTGTTTATAAAGCATGGTTGTGAGTATTTTAATACTCCTAAAACCCCGAAATATTATCCCCGTGAAATTTTAAAACTATACAGCATAAGTACAACATTACATAAGTCGTTTACACCTTCAAAAAATCAAAAGAGCTGCTACAATTGTGATGTTTATTGATAAATGAATGAAAATGCTCTAGGATGTATATAATTAATATGTACATGTATATACAATGTACAGGATATAAAACAGAAGCACAAGGCACTGTGTACATAAGTAATGTATATAAAAACAACTGATTGAGTAAAATTCGTTTTAAGAATCTCAGTATCAACAAACCACAAAAATATGTAAAAGAACATTTGACCTTTTAAGAATTATAAGATCCAAAACCTATTTCAAATTTTTACATGGCACAACCAAAGGATTGAAACTTACCCTTAACTCTACTTAGCTAGCAGGAGTTTGAAAGACTTTGATAATATCCTTAAAGTGAACATGTTATGTAAAGTAAATTTCAATCTGATCCCATATCTTCCGATTATAAACCAGCAGGGCTTCACTAAAGAGGTAGATATCAACACACTATATCTACATTAAAATGGTATTAAGATCAATGACGACACTTGCAGCTTGATAATTGTAAACCACAGGCGTCTGCAACTGGTTAATCTTTATAGAAAAAATATTAGCCCCTACACTACTTTATCAACCTTGTTGATATATTGGAGTAGGGGCTAACCTTTTTTTCCTATAAATAGTTTTTCCTATAAATACTAACCAGTTGCAGACGCCTATATATAAACATAATCAATTTGATGTACTCAAAGTTTAGCACAAACCCAAACTGAAACAAATTAGTGTACTAACAATGATTGCCATAGCAACCAGTGAAGGTAAAGAATAATTAGCACACTCATAACTTAGCGGAATGCTTCCAGTGTGAAAATCGCTAAAATAAGATTACCTCTAAAATATATACATTAACAGTAAAGGCATTCCCAGCTTTTGATGAATTTAATGCAGGCAAAACGGACCTCAACTCGGAATTCAAATAATATTATATGCTTTCTTAAATCAAAAATAAAATTTTCATTAAAAATAAAATTTTCTATCATGTTATAGAAATGAAAAAATCCTCATTAAATTGAGTTGACTTCATAATTAATCAACCTATATCTGCTCTATTGCATTGTATTTGGGAAAATGCCTCGCATAACTGCAATGTAATTATTGAAAAACTGCAAAAATAAGCTGTCGGAGTACATGTAATTCTAAAATGTCAATTTTATACAACTTCATATCACATGTCTAACATAAACAACCTGGCCAACTTTACTTTGACATCCAATATCCAAATGATAACTACCAAATTATCAACACAAAATGTATCTTATATGCCATTTATCAAACAAATATTTTAAAACGTCTTTGATATATCAAAGTCCATTATATATTTGTAGCCATTTATAATCGATTTCAGATCAGGCCAAACAAATTACTTCAGGCCCTCATCTGATTTTAAGTAAAACCCTTGATTTATCATTGTCTCACACATTTTGAAGCAGTTTATATGAAAATGAAAAATGATTACCGGGTAGTTTGAAAAAAAAGACTATCTCTTTTTTCACCAATGAATAATCATAACTCCTTCTCTCATCTCTTTTTAGAAAAATTGGCTCGAGAACCAAGTAATTAATTATATGTAGCCTAATTACTGAAAATGTATCTGCATTAGAGTGCCACTTTACCAATAATGTGTACTCTACACCTTACTGGATATTTTACAGTAATTACCTTCAATTCAACACAGAATCCAAGACACAACTAGAAACCACAATATACAGTTTGAAGAAAACAGATTTCTTTCTATCCTTTTTTTACTGTATAAAAATATGACTCTTCCGTGAAGAAAAAAAATTCTTTTATGAATGAAAGGATGTATTCAAGACCTTTTTCCAATTTAACATTATAAACTAATTTTTAACCTGATTAGGAGAAGCAATGGAGATTTTCCAGTACTGTAGTTTCTGAATACCCAGTTATTAACCCAAAAATACATGGACAATTCAATATTATTTTGTACATACACACACATATATATATATATATGATAGCGAGTACTATTAATATATTGTTTTCAAAAAATATCAATCAGGTAATGAAGGTAATTTTCAAATTTCTTGGATATAATGAAGTGTTGTTAGTGGAGTATAATACATCTGTCTCTCCTCTGTAGTAGCCCAGACAGCTCACAGCCTTAGGCGGCAGTAATGTACTTGGCCACATATTCTTTCCTTACGTCCCTGTCTTCCTGGGGTCGGTTGTATGGGGTCCATATAGGTTCCCCAACAAACAGGCGAACTGCCACAATGTGATTCTGTCAAAGTGAAAAACAAAACAAAATATATGAATAGTGTGTTGTTGTAATCATTTTTCAAGAATATGCAAAATAAGTTTTAATATATTTACAATTTGCATGCATGCATCATTCCTTTTAATAATGATTTTGTTGGACAGCAATGTTGGTCAGAAAATCCAAAATGTAATATTGTAGCATTTAATAAATGGAACTGTAAAAGTGAAAATTTATGTGAGGGGAATTCTGGAAAAGTACCCCAACATATGTAGTTCCCCTATCAACATTGTGAAATTAATTTCCCCCAGTAATAACCACATTTACAATAAATACTGTTGGTCCCTTATATGGCCTTCAAGAAGCAATAAAGAGTATATATATATATAAAGGCAAGGGACCCTAGTATGATATTGTAGAAATTAAGAGACCTAATAAACAAATAATTCAATAAAGTTAGAATGAACTACAGTACTTCACCAATGAGTAGGTAGTATAGGTTAAAGGCCAAATCGTAGGTCACAGTGACCTAATTTTCATACATGTATAGCTCACTGCC
Source organism: Pecten maximus (assembly GCF_902652985.1). NCBI lineage: Eukaryota > Metazoa > Mollusca > Bivalvia > Pectinida > Pectinidae > Pecten > Pecten maximus. The sequence continues at coordinate 13,509,824 of NC_047032.1, forward strand.
TCACCGAGGTGAACTCTTACCCCAAGTATGAACTTCCAGTGACAAGTAGTGTAGGAGATAGCTGCCGGACACGATAACAAAAGGACAGAAGAAAAGAATGACAGAAGGAAAGGAAGACAGGATAAAGGGAAGAAGGAAGGACATATGGACACAATTTTACAATCCCCACAGGTTCACAATGGAGGACTAAAAAGCAAATACTTCAACTAGAAGTGCCTGCATCGCTCACCTTAATATTTCAAGTTATCATGGCAATTATTCCTATTACACAGAGGCTGCGCACTCGTGAAAAATATCAAAATATTAGCCCCACTCGTGTATATATATTGGGTATTACTGAAGACACTGTTAGATATTCTGTTTATTACATTTTTTATCAACAAAAAACCTACCCTGTATGCTAACTAGGCCTACAGCGAAAGATTGCATACGTTTATAGTAGTTCCCCCTGTCCAGGTACTGACATATATGTCGGGCTTTTTGATTAGTCAATTATTTTGGTATTTTCTAATCACTAGTGAAAAATATCACTTTTATAGAATGAATAATTTTTGATATTTCACTGGTAAACATGTAATAAAAAGCTTTCTTGTGGTGTTTTGATTAATCAAGTTTGTCGCGTATTACATGTTTGAGATGTTTGATCAAGTAAGAATTTTTGTAATCTAGTTTTGTCAGAAATGCCTGACAATCGGACATCACGATAAATGAAAGAATTTTAGCAATGTGAGAAAAACTCATTACAATCAATCGTCTGATTGTGGTTATTGCTTATATCATATAAAACACAAACGTTGTCCAGTGTGGCATTCGAGTTTAAACCTAGACAACAAAATAAGAATTGATTCTGTCCAAGGGTTAATGAGATATTGTGTACACAAGGTTATCACGGACAAATGGAAGGATGCATGCACAGGAAAGTAATTACTATGTACCGCCTCAGTACAGTGTGGGGTATAATACAGATGCCTGTTTCTGGTTAGTACCGTATTTATAGAAAAACATACAATAGCTGGAAGGTCGGAAGTGGGGGGAGAGCTTTGATTTACTTTGAATTCAAGTTTGATCAGACTAAAATACCAATGCACACAAACTTCAATATCAAACCTTAGTTCAGAATCTTTTATCTTATATATATATTTAAATTAAAGATTAAAGATTAGAAAATGGACCAAAAGCGGTCATGATAGCTGATGATGCATCAACTGTGGAACGGAAATAAGCTATATATTTAAGAGCGGTTTCACAATGGCAATCTGATTGGTCAACAGTTCCTTAATCAATACAAGCTATAATTGTCTAACAATCATACTGTCCATTTTTAAACAATTAAACAATTGATGCATCATCCAATCTTTGGTTTGGTTTGGTTTGGTTTATTTTGTTTAACGTCCTATTAACAGCTAAGGTCATTTAAGGACGGCCTCCCGTGCGTGCGACATGCATGCGTGAGGTGAGTGCGTATGTGTGTTTTGGGAGGCTGTGATATGTTCGTGTTAAGTCTCCTTGTGATAGGCCGGAACTTTTGCCGATTTTAAGTGCTACCTCACTGAAGCATACTGCCGAAGACACCCAGCAGCACACCCCACCCGGTCACATTATACTGACAATGGGCTAACCAGTCGTCCCACTCCAAATATGCTGAGCGCTAAGCAGGAGCAGCAACTACCATTTTTAAAGACTCTGGTATGTCTCAGCTAGGGGACAGAACCAAAAGCCTTCCTCACAGGGGCGAACGCTCAACTAAAGGCCAAAAGTGAGGCATTGTCAAGGGAGACGTTAGGAAGAAGAAAGTTTAAGAAAGAAGAGAAAAGATAAGATCCCAAATTTAGTCGCCTCTTACGATCATGCAATGGGGGCAGCAGGTACAATTCTTACGCCCTACCTGCAGGGCAGTCATCCAATCTCCAAGTGTTATACTTTGATACATTTTTTGTATAATGCTGACCCGTTTTTTGGACAAAATGATCTAACCAATACTAATACAAGTTTCCCTTCATTCTAAGGAGAAGCATGTATTTGCCTCCCTCTGTCACTAACTTTTTCGTCCAGGGTGAAACGATGGTATATTCCAGCAGGCAGAACGATCAGGTCACCAGCCTCTAAGAATATGCGGATCCATTCGTCTTGTTTTCCTCGGACATCAAAATATCCACTTCCATCCAGGATAAAGCGGATTTCCTCATCAACGTGGAGATGTTCCTCAAAAAAGGCCTTGATCTGGGAAAAAATCAAACCATCCATCAATTTGTAGGCATTTTCCTAAAACCTTGAAGTTGTTTGAGAAACACACTGCCACTAGTGCAGTCCGGAAAAAGATCTGTCATATTTGGATCATTCCCAATCAAAAATTGTCCCTGTATTCTCCCAATTTTGACCTAAATTTTCTAACCAGCCATTGTTTATTAGTGTTAAAGACATTAAGTTATTGATAAAAAAATATTTGTGTACATACATAATTGGTGATGACAATGCGACTGATTCATCAACTCTCAGCATTAAAATTTGGATTTAAGGAAGAACCAAAGTGTTGGGGTCACTTTTTTTAGTATATTACCTTGTTAAACTTAGTTTACCTTGTTTTCGTAGTCAGGGAGCTTTTCTCTGCTGCATTCAATTCTGTCCATGTATGTGTAGTTTCTATCTTTCCTGATTTTTTTCAGAGTCTCATTTTCCTCAAAGTTCTGAGGATTTATCTGTAATGGAATGCTCAAATTTTTAAAACACAACTTTTTCACAGCTATCATCCAACAAGGGCCCAATGGGCCCAAATCGCTCACCTGCAATGCAGTGATCTTTTCATATATGGATCCTGCAGTTATTTGAAAGCATGCTACAGGACCAATATAATGTCTCTCTGCACTTTGGCTTTTCACTAAAAGTCATTTAAAGATTTAAGCATACTTGATCGACGTGACCTTGAATGAAGGTCAAGGTCATTCATTTGAACAAACTTGGTAGCCCTTTACCCCAGCATGCTACAGACCCAATATCAACTCCCTGGGACTCTTGGTTATTGAGAAGAAGTTGTTTAAAGATTTTAGCCTTTTTGACCCCTGTGACCTTGAATGAAGGTCAAGGTCATTCATTTGAACAAACTTTGTAGCCCTTTACCCCAGCATGCTACAGACCCAATATCAACTCTCTGGGACTCTTGGTTATTGAGAAGAAGTCGTTTAAAGATTTTAGCCTTTTTGACTCCTGTGACCTTGAATGAAAGTCAAGGTCATTCATTTGAACAAACTTGGTAGCCCTTCACCCCAGCATGCTACAGGCCAAATATTAGGTCTCTGGGACTCTTGGTTATTGAGAATAAGTCGTTTAAAGATTTTAGCCTTTTTGACTCCTGTGACCTTGAATGAAAGTCAAGGTCATTCATTTGAACAAACTTGGTAGCTCTTTACCCCAGCATGCTACAGGCCAAATATTAGGTCTCTGGGACTGTTGGTTATCGAGAAGAAGTCGTTTAAAGATTTTAGCCTTTTTGGCCCCTGTGACCTTGAATGAAGGTCAAGGCCATTCATTTGAACAAAATTGGTAGCCCTTTACCGCAGCATGCTACAGACCCAATATCAACTCCCTGGGACTCTTGGTTATTGAGAAGAAGTCGTTTAAAGATTTTAGCCTTTTTGACTCCTGTGACCTTGAATGAAAGTCGAGGTCATTCATTTGAACAAACTTGGGAGCCCTTCACCCCAGCATGCTACAGGCCAAATATTAGGCCTCTGGGACTCTTGGTTATTGAGAAGAAGTCGTTTAAAGATTTTAGCCTTTTTGACTCCTGTGACCTTGAATGACGGTCAAGGTCATTCATTTGAACAAACTTGGTAGCCCTTCACCCCAGCATGCTACAGACCCAATATCAACTCCCTGGGACTCTTGGTTATTGAGAAGAAGTCGTTTAAAGATTTTAGCCTTTTTGACCCCTGTGACCTTGAATGAAAGTCAAGGTCATTCATTTGAACAAACTTGGTAGCCCTTCACCCGAGCATGCTACAGACCCAATATCAACTCCCTGGGACTCTTGGTTATTGAGAAGAAGTCGTTTAAAGATTTTAGCCTTTTTGACTCCTGTGACCTTGAATGAAAGTCAAGGTCATTCATTTGAACAAACTTGGTAGCCCTTCACCCCAGCATGCTACAGACCCAATATCAAGTCCCTGGGACTCTTGGCTATTGAGAAGAAGTCGTTTAAAGATTTTAGCCTTTTTGACTCCTGTGACCTTGAATGAAGGTCAAGGTCATTCATTTGAACAAACTTGGTAGCCCTTCACCCCAGCATGCTACAGACCCAATATCAAGTCCCTGGGTCTTTTGGCTATTTAGAAGAAGTCGTCTAATTTTTTTTTAGCCTTTTTGACTCCTGTGACCTTGAATGAAAGTCAAGGTCATTCATTTGAACAAACTTGGTAGCCCTTTACCCCAGCATGCTACAGACCCAATATCAACTCCCTGGGACTGTTGGTTGTTGAGAAGAAGTTGTTTGAAGATTTTAGCCTTTTTGACTCCTGTGACCTTGAATGAAGGTCAAGGTCATTCATTTGAACAAACTTGGTAGCCCTTCACCCCAGCATGCTACAGGCCCAATATTAGGTCTCTAGGCCTTTTGGTTATTGAGAAGAAGTTGCTTGAATGGAAAGTTGACGCCGGACGGACGGCCGGACGGCCGGACGGACGACGGACGGACGACGGACGCCGCGCCACGGCATAAGCTCACTTGCCCTTCGGGCAGGTGAGCTAACAAGCATAGTGGATGTTGCTAAAGCAATACATGTTCCCTAAGGTAGATTGCTGACAAACTCTGACATTATGCACATATATACAGGGGCCGCGTGGCTGAGTGATTAAGGTGTCCCAACACTTTATCACTAGCCTTCCACCTCTGGGTTGCGAGTTCGAAACCTATGTGTGGCAGTTGCCAGGTACCGACAGTAGGTCGGTGGTTTTTCTCCGGATACTCCGGCTTTCCTCCACCTCCAAAACCTGGCACATCCTTAAATGCCCCTGGCTGTTAATAGGATGTTAAACACAAACAAACGTACATATGTAGGTATGTACTAGATGGACAGAGAGGAAACCTACATGTACAGTCACTGGTAGAGGACATCACAAATTTTCTTTGTTCCTTTGTATTTAACTGAGGACATCACTAATTTTCTTTGTTCCTTTGCATTTAACTAAGAATTGTTCAAAATGTTTTCACCATGCAGATTTGGGAAAGAGAAAAGATCACACATCCACTGCGACTATACTGTGGAAATCCCAAATTGCCAAATTTGGGATTTGCTTAAATTTTGCCCTATTAGACTGCCTTGGGACACAAAAGCAAACAAAATTCATAAATATGCTGCTTTCACAATGCAACTCTTCTAATCTCAATTCTCTCCCGACTTCTCAAATATAACTTGAGCACTGATAATAAGATTATGTATGCTCATTGACTACAAAATAACAGCATCATTTGCTTTACTAAACTACAGAGAAATCAGAAGGTTTCTGATGTTTCATTGGCCTATCAAAAATCTGATGTCAGCAAGTCGGCCAATATCAGATTTTTTAAAAGGCAGATAGTTTATCAGAAACCTTTGGAATAACTGTAAAGCTAGTTTAAGTTTTTTATCTCATCTATTCCGTGTCTGCCTGGTAGGGGCTGCGGTGACTGATTCATTAAGTTGTACCGTCACCTCTGGATGGTGAGTTTGAAACCTATGTGGGGCAGTTGCCGCGGTACTGACCGTAGGCAGGTGGGTTTTTTTTTTTTTGGGGGGGGGGGTCTCCAGCTTTCCTCCACCTCCAAAACTAGGCACATCCTTAAATCACCCTGGCTGTTCTGTTAATAGGACAAAATAAACCAAACCAAACATAAACCAAGTCTGCCTGGTAGGACTACAGCATACCTATATATGTCAATTTAAGTCTTCCATACTTGACGTTATGTAAAATTCTCTACGTCGGGTGAGAAAAGAGAATCTAACTTCTTTTTATTTCAAATCTTTAATTCTATTTATGTCCAGAGTGTGGCATTACACACAGAAAGGTACTGTATCTATAGGTGGTACACTATCTAATTAGCATACATATGTATGTACAGTGTATATATATCTTACAACAAATGCTTTATTGACATATACTCGGGTGACCTAAAAGTCACAGATATTTAAAGTTTGTGTATGATGTACCATCTACACCTTTTGCTCATCAGCTATATCTCGGGTAGCTCTCAGTCTGCCCATTATGCATATTCAGTAACAATTACCCGTCTGGATGTTTTTATATCCTATTCCTTTTTTACCTGTTCTACACGGACTACTAGTCAGCTTTATGCACAAGTTGTGCATAAAGGTTAATCTATACACTGAAATGTATTTATAATCCATCACATCATAAATTCTTGAAACATCTGTGCTTCAACAAACCATGTTCAGCATATGTTTATACCCAGACCATCAAAGTTTTAGAATAGAAAGGCTATGAACTAGACAAGCACTTAAATTTATTCATCATAGTCAACGATGTATATAGTCAAACATAATGATCACCAGGCTGGAAATGTGACCCGAGATTTTAGGTGACCTTTTTTCAAATCTTTAAACACGGCCTCATGCGAAATGCTTTATGTGAAATTCTTTATAAACCTCAACTAAAAGGCAGTTTGGTTTAGTATTGTTAGCTGTTCTATCGACAGGTCATTTAAGGACAACCTCCCCGGGTGTGAGACACACGTGTGTAGTATGTGTATGTTTTGGGAGGCTGTGGTATGTCTGTGTGACAGTGCATCTCCTTTAAATAGACGGAACTGATGTTAATTTTATGATGTTACCTCACTGACGTAAACTGCCCATGATACACAACAGGACACCCTACCTGGTCATATTATACCGACAATTTGGGGAACCAGTCATTCGCCATCATAACGCTAAGCAGAAATAGAAACTACCATTTTTACAGACTCAGATAGTTATGTTTCAACCAAGTCCTGTCTCAGAGGGGCTTGATGCTCATCTAAGGCAAAAAGTGGGGCAGTGTTATGGGAGACAATAGGAAGAAAAGAACAAGAGGCCCAATGGGCCTGTATCGCTCACCTGGCTCTACAGCAACTTTGAAGTTGATTGAGTTCATTTCTACAGATACTATGCTGATTATCATAGTAAGCTAGGTTTATTCATACTAATAAATTTTCTAGTCCTTCATTCCAGCATTTTATTGGCCTAATATCTGGTCTAGGAGGCTCTTGGCTATCGCAAAATTATTGTTTACAGATTTAAGCCGATTTCACCCCTGTGATCTTAAATGTAGGTCAAGGGTCATTCATTTGAACAAACTTTGTAGCCCTTCACCCCAGCATGCTACAGGCCCAATATCAAGTCCCTGGGCCTCTTGGTTATTAAGAAGAAGTCATTTGAAGAATATAGCCTATTTGACCCATGTGACCTTGAATGAAGGTCAACATCATTTATTTGAACAAACTTTGTAGCCCTTCACCCCAGCATGCTACAGGCCCAATATCAAGTCCCTGGGCCTCTTGGTTATTAAGAAGAAGTCATTTGAAGAATATAGCCTATTTGACCCATGTGACCTTGAATGAAGGTCAACATCATTTATTTGAACAAACTTTGTAGCCCTTCACTCCAGCATGCTACAGGTCCAATATCAAGTCCCTGGGCCTCTTGCTTATTGCGAAGAAGTTGTTTGAAGATTATAGCCTATTTGACCCATGTGACCTTGAATGAAGGTCAATGTCATTTATTTGAACAAACTTAGTAGCCCTTCACCCCAGCATGCTACAGGCCCAATATCAAGTCCCTGGGTCTCTTGGTTATTGAGAAGAAGTCGTTTGAAGATTATAGCCTATTTGACCAATGTGACCTTGAATGAATGTCAAGGTCATTTATTTGAACAAACTTTGTAGCCCCTCACCCCAGCATGCTACAGCACCAATATCAAGTCGCTGGGCCTCTTGGTTATTGAGAAGAAGTCGTTTGAAGATTATAGCCTATTTGACAAATGTGACCTTGAATGAAGGTCAAGGTCATTTATTTGAACAAACTTAGTAGCCCTTCACCCCAGCATGCTACAGGCCCAATATCAAGTCCCTGGGCCTCTTGGTTATTGAGAAGAAGTCGTTTGAAGATTATAGCCTATTTGACCAATGTGACCTTGAATGAAGGTCAAGGTCATTTATTTGAACAAACTTTGTAGCCCTTCACTCCAGCATGCTACAGGCCCAATATCAAGTCCCTGGGCCTCTTGGTTATTGAGAAGAAGTCGTTTGAAGATTATAGCCTATTTGACCCATGTGACCTTGAATGAAGGTCAAGGTCATTTATTTGAACAAACTTAGTAGCCCTTCACCCCAGCATGCTACAGGCCCAATATCAAGTCCCTGGGCCTCTTGGTTATTGAGAAGAAGTCGTTTGAAGATTATAGTCTATTTGACCCATGTGACCTTGAATGAAGGTCAAGGTCATTTATTTGAACAAACTTTGTAGCCCTTCACCCCAGCATGCTACAGGCCCAGTATCAAGTCACTGGGCCTCTTGGTTATTGAGAAGAAGTCGTTTGAAGATTATAGCCTATTTGACCAATGTGACCTTGAATGAAGGTCAAGGTCATTTATTTGAACAAACTTGGTAGCCCTTCATCCCAGCATGCTACAGGCCCAATATGAAGTTCCTGGGCCTCCTGGTTATTGAGAAGAAGTTGTTTAAATGAAAAAGTTGACGCCGGACGGCCGGACGGCCGGAGGGACGGCCGGACGGACGGACGGACGGACGACGGACGCCGCACCATGGCATAAGCTCACTTGCCCTTCGGGCAGGTGAGCTAATAAAACAGAAAAGATAATATCCTAAATTGAGTTGCCTCTTACAATCATGCAAGGGTGCAGCAGCAGGTACAAATCTAATGCCTTGGCTGCCCCTGCAGCTTAATGGTGGGAATTAGTTTTGAAGCAAATAATGGACATTTTGTTTATATTAAACTTTCTAGTTTAATTATCCTCAATTTACATTACAATTAAAGAATTTTTTCTTCTTCTGGAATATTATCACATTAAGCATTTAGAATATATATTCAGCATAAAGCATGTCTATTATCTAGCCTGAGTTTCCTCTGGCCCCGACACCGTGACGGTGTATGGCCCCGACTCTGTCTAGTGTAGGGCCCAGAGTTTCCTCTGGCCCTGACACTGTGTCTGGTGTAGGGCCCCGAGTTTCCTCTGGCCCTGACACTGTGTCAGGTGTAGCTATACAGGGCCCCAGTACACCAGACAATGGTATCAGGGCCAGAGGAATCTCGGGCTAGTCTATTGTAATACTAGCTTTCCATACATTCATAATGTTTACACAGACATTACTGTAGTCTCCCGTGACAAAGACGTCAATAATATGATATCGGAATTTAGTTTTAACTTTGTGATAAGATTTACTGCAGTTGGTAACAAAGAATCATACCACAAAAAAATTCATTGCATTCACATGACTTACACTTGGAACAATTTTAGATCTTTAAAGGTTTGTCGCAAGGGACCCGAATGGAACAGCATTTTCAATAGCGAGAAGGTTAGTAAATGGTTTTGCATCACACTGTTCCATATATTCTAGCAAATGTGCACACAAACAATTCAAATACTAACAAATGTTTCAGTGGCACATTGGAGTGTTTGAAATAGCATTGAAATAAAAAAGAAATGTTTCACTTTAACAAAATATATATTTATATCATTGAGATGCCTGAGGAAATGCTGATCCAGAGTCACACAAAAGAATTATTCATGTGAGGAGGATTCAGCATTACCATTAAAAGTTACCTTGGCTTTGAAAGAAACCATCTTGATGATTGGAACTTTGTGAAGTGGGAAAAAATTATCCAGCATGCATACCTTAGCATCCACCATCAAATTGACTGGGTGTAGATGATTGATCATATTGTTATTGCATTAATTGGTATTTTACTTTATATATCATACATAAATAAACATTTTTGTGAATTTTATTTCTTATATATTATCTATCATATGACTACACTAAATACTCAATGCTGATTGGTCTCAACAGTCTGTCGACACAGGTCAAAATTAGATGTAAACCTGCAAAACTGAAAATGTTCACAAGAGGTTAATATTGAAATCCAAAAACCCCTGCAGTGATCGAGCCTCACAGGTTAATAACTGAATCCAAAACACCCGCTGTAAAATATTGACCAATTAGATACCAGAAAAAATTAACTCAGTACAGTTATTAAATATGGCAGACAACTCTGTTGCTTCAATCATGACAGACGTAAACAAAACAGACAAAACGCATTTTGGAAATGTTTCAGAGGAGGAAGTAGTGAGAATGTTGAACAAAAAGGATGCGAAAAATACAAGCAGATCGAACCACAGAAATGGCAATTACTGTCCTACATGAGGAAAAGGACATTGAAACCGAATTAATCCTCCAAACGAATGTTGACAAACTCTTTAAAACAATTAAAATATCATATGATAAAACAGTTATCAACCTTTTTTCATTTCAATACGAAGATCCAGGCTTGGGAAATATCTCTTAAAAGGTTTATAAATCTCTGTATTCACCCGAAAAAAGGTTGATTATATATATATGTAACATTTTGTATAATACTAGATCTATAACATATATATATGTGTACTACATATAAAAAATACCAAATAAAAATCTATATATATTTCAGGTATTTCTTATTGTTAGCCTGGTATTTTGTAAGTTGTTATGTCTGATGAAGTCTTGTGTAAATAGCCTACATGTAGTTGAACTGTAGTTGTTATATGTACTGTTATAGTGCATCTCGAGATGTTGGCTATTGTTTGCTTATCTATATTCATATTCTGCAAGATACAGTATATGTCTAAAGACACCCGGTAATAAGCAATTACAAAATCTATTACTTTTGTGTACAATAATACATAACTCGTATACCAGTAGCTTTTGTGTACGTAACAGTACGTAATACCTTAGAACGAATATTCATACCCTGCCTACACTGCTCTCCGACCATCTGTCAGAAATGTCCGTCCGTCGTCCAGAGCTACGTTATCGCAGCTAGTAATACCCAAGTCCCGTTTTAGATGACCATATCCTTTATAAATGTGCCACCGAAGGTTTGATTGTTGAGATGATTGAAATATCATTAAAAAGTATTAATTGTTTTTTATGATTCATAGCTCTAGGTAAAACGTCAAAAATATTGATAATTGATGTTGAAAAAGTATAACATAATACAGTTCTACCTAAATATTAGTTTAAAATCTAGATCTACAATATTCTACATTGTGCGTTGCGGTAATATCATTAATTTGAGGGTAAAATATTATTGTGAACCTTATAACCTATAAAAAATACGGTATTTTTGTCTTATATTTTTTAGAGAAAAATGCCACCTATTCCGTATATTGTCATTGTACGAGTTACTTCCCCTGAAAGTAACGACGTGACACAGATTATATCTAGACAGTAGGCCTACAGTTTTCAGTAATGGTTTTCTTGATAAATACACATTCTCTTAACACAAAACTTTACCATGACCTGTCTTATGGATATATCAAAGGAACAAAACAGTGATTTAGTGCAAATAAGCCTTACTCTTTTTTTAGCACGTAAACACAAGTATCTAGATCATGATTGTATGGCATGATCATGCATGGCGTATTTTGTGTAACTTACATTGAAGTATTCGACTCCGATATCTTTCAGTTGTTCCAAGCTGACATCTGAATCACCAGCTCGCTTATGAGGGAGGCGTTGATCCTCTTGTGAATCGTCCATACACCATGCTTTCACCATGCTTGCTATCTTTTGTAATGCCGTGTATTACGTCGCTGTCTGCTAATCGGTCAAGCAGCACAATAATGGCGAACAGAGATATTGTTTTGTTCGGAGCGCCTCGACTATTTACATACAGTAGTATAATACGGACAATCAATCGGAACTCCTCGTCATTTTCTTCGAAACTACCGACTGTGGACCTAATGCTTTCCCTGAATCTGGTTCGATGATCAGCAAGGACAGAAATTATTATTTTTATTATTATTTTCTTCATTTTTTTTTTTTAATGTAAAAATTCAAATATCAATAATAGTAAAATGATAATTATCGGACTAAGGTTTTCGAGAAAACAAGAATATCATCTTTGCATTTTGTAACATGATTGCACAATAGTGAACAACAACTATTTCAAACTTCTTCTCAAGTTCTACCACCAGTGGGATTCAGCTTTTACTTACCCGAAATGATCATAATCAAGTGTTGTTAATTTCTTTGCTCCTAGACTCTAACTGGACTAACCTTAAGACAAACCATCAATCCATTAAGTGATTTAGAGCCCATTTCTACAAAATCTACACCAGACCTATCCTTATGTCGAACTAGGCCATGCATGTCTTACTCTCACCTGGGCCTATACTTAAAGAAGTCCTGTAGGTGGTTTTAACCCTTACTAACCCAGACAAACTTCTTAATGCTCGCCTCCAAGTCCGAGATTCATAACTATCTCCTACATCATTTCCCCCAAATACCTGTCTATTATACACAGTATCTGGCACCACTAACACCGGAATTATTACAAGTTCTTCCTGATTCAGACTTTCAAATAAAATTTCAGCAGTACATGAAATCAAATTCAACCAAAGACAGTAGCTCAAAGCCTGGCAATTGCTCGAAAAAACTTCTGCTACATGTTGACACCACAGACCATGTATCCACCAAACACTTCATTTTGATATCACAAACTTTTTAAGAGGTCTTATTAGCACTACCAATCTAACCCTGTCTATCTATTAGGGCTTACCCGATTACCTCCCCCTATCTGCCCTTTTATAGAGGCTAATCTTTTGACTGCTGTCCATTGTCAGCATTCTTGTCTATGTCGTTTACTTGTGTTGCATCAGTATGCTGGTATTAACACACCGTATATTTACAGGACGAAATGTCCCAGAAAGTAGATGACTTTTTTGAAAAATGCTGTGAAGTCAGCATATCAAAATCAACCACTGACAAAGACGCATTCAGCATTCTGGGTTGTACGGTCCTTGTGTAAGACCTGCAAAACTGCCGGCAAAGATGTGATCTGCAGCCAATCCAATACTTCTGAAATAAATAAGAGTGGTTTTGTTGTTGGATAATTAAACAGTTTGAAAGTTCTTTTTCTCGTTATAAACTGAATTGATATATGAAAATACGAGATTATGTATTAAAAAAAAAAAAAACTTCAGTGAGAAAATTGTGGGTAGGGTAACCACAAACAAACATTTTTTTAATGATGGCCTAAACACATTCACGTTTTAATGGATATATTTCGAAAAACTAATATTTAGGGCAGATTATCTCGTTTTTTGTAATAAAAGGTGTTTTACAAAAACATTGACTGTGTTAAAACAATACGATATCTTCCTCAATAATATTCTATTTCCTTGGTCGAAGCACAGGACCTGTGGGCGAAGCCTGTGAATGTTGATTTCTTTAATTATTTGATTTATCAGCAAAACAATGTTTATGTTATAAATATTAACATTGACATATCATTAAAGTACGTATGCTTATATTTTAAGTTTTTAGCAAAAGTAGTGGCAGTATTTTCACTATAACAATAAAATACCTCAAAACATTGCCCCAGATGACGTAGGATGGAAAATCAAAGTTAAAAAAGATTTAATCCACATCCATTTTTCACAAAACAGTATTGCAGTTTTAACTCTGAGAAGCAAAACTCTGCATGTAACTTCCAACAATAAAGACGAAAATAATCATGAAAAAAATGAACAACACGTTTTTTTCCATCGGAACAGGTGCTTTCGTTTCCTTATAAGCTGATACTCTACCTAACACCACGGTATACGTAGTTACTCGTTCATTCACTTTGTCGAGACTTTACATATCTCTCTCTCTCACCGACTTTCAGTGGCTCGGAAGTTAAGCAGTAATTCTGAACATTGAAAATTGATTTTAGCAAATATCGTCAGGAGCGTTTAATAAATAAATGGTTTCACGGGTTTTAAATGGCCATTTTTTATGAATAAGAAATACTTAAGATTATCCGAACCCAGTATCGTACGTATCCAGCGAATCCAACTTCAGACAAAGAATATATCTCCTTTCTAAATTAATGTAGTTGTCACAATATAAGGTAAAACATCTTGGATTGTGATAACTACAATAGCTTCACACACACACAATTATATTTATATATATATATATAAGGGTCAAAGAAGTAATATGAACAGTATAATCCACATAACACTGGATCCTCACATAAATGTATGGAGGATACGAATTACTTGTAATGATTATATGGGGCAAAGAAGTAATTCAAACAGTGTAAACAATAAGGTTTGTGAAATTTTCGAGGCAATCCGCCCCTTTATCAAAACACAAAAAATCACAAATACAATCACATAATATATACAAGAGATCCCAGAGGGATCTTGGCGCCCACCATTGAATGATCTTCATAGGTTCCATGTCAGATTGATCTTTTCTCTACTTTTCCCTTCTTCTAAGTCTTACTAATCCTAATCTGTGTAAATACAGAAACAGCCCTCTATAGCTAATACTTTTCAAACAAGGGGAAACTATATATAAAATTTAAGATTTAGCGATAATGGCTGTCTGTCGACCATGTTTTTGGATTGGTCCCAATATGCAAAACTAGGCACTGAGGGGAACCTACATATGAAATTTGAGAAAGATCCTTTGAGTGCTTTCTGAGAAATAGCGATAACAAACTTCAATTGTCAAAATCCAAGATGGCTGCCTGTCGGCCATGTTGTTTTCTGATTAGTTTCAAAATGCAATATGCATAACTAGGCACCAAGGGGAACCTACATATGAAATTTGAGAAAGATCCCTTCAGTACTTTCTGAGAAATAGCGATAACAAACTTCAATTGTCAATATCCAAGATGGCTACCTGTCGGCCATGTTGTTTTCTGATTGGTCTCAAAATGCAATATGCATAACAAGGCACTGAGGGGAACGTATGTATGAAATTTGAGAAAGATCCCTTCATTACTTTCTGAGAAATAGCGATAACAAACTTCAATTGTCAAAATCCAAGATGGCTGCCTGTCGGCCATGTTGTTATCCGATTGGTCCCAAAATGCAATATACATAACTAAGCAACAAGAGGAACCTACGTATGAAATTTGAGAAAGATCCCTTCATCACTTTCTGAGAAATAGCGATAAAAAACTTTAATTGTCAAAATCCAAGATGGCTGCCTGTCGGCCATGTTGTTTTCCGATTGGTCTCAAAATGCAATATGCATAACTAAGCACTAAGAGGAACCTACATATGAAATTTGAGAAAGATCCCTTCAGTACTTTCTGAGAAATAGCGATAACAAACGTCAATTGTCAAAATCCAAGATGGCTGCCTGTCGGCCATGTTGTTTTCCGATTGGTCTCAAAATGCAATATGCATAACTAAGCACCAAGAGAAACCTACATATGAAATTTGAGAAAGATCCCTTCAGTACTTTCTGAGAAATAGCGATAACAAACTTCAATTGTCAAAATCCAAGACGGCTGCCTGTCGGCCATGTTGTTTTCTGATTGGTCTCAAAATGCAATATGCATAACAAGGCACCAAGAGGAACCTACATATGAAATTTGAGAAAGATCCCTTCAGTACTTTCTGAGAAATAGCGATAACAAACTTCAATTGTCAAAATCCAAGATGGCTGCCTGTCGGCCATGTTTTTTTCCGATTGGTCTCAAAATGCAATATGCATAACTAGGCACCAAGTGAATCCTACATATGAAATTTTAGAGTGATCCCTTCAGTACTTTCTGAGAAATAGCGATAACAAACTTCAATTGTCAAAATCCAAGATGGCTGCCTGTCGGCCATGTTGTTTTCTGATTGGTCTCAAAATGCAATATGCAAAACTAAGCACCAAGAGGAACCTACATATGAAATTTGAGAAAGATCTCTTCAGTACTTTCTGAGAAATAGCGATAACAAACTTCAATTGTCAAAATCCAAGATGGCTGCCTGTCGGCCATGTTGTTTTCCGATTGGTCTCAAAATGCAATATGCATAACTAGGCACCAAGTGGATCCTACATATGAAATTTGAGAGTGATCCCTTCAGTACTTTCTGAGAAATAGCGATAACAAACTTCAATTGTCAAAATCCAAGATGGCTGCCTGTCGGCCATGTTGTTTTCCGATTGGTCTCAAAATGCAATATGCATAACTAGGCACTAAGGGGATCCTACATATGAAATTTGAGAAAGATCCCTTCAGTACTTTCTGAGGATTAGCGATAACAAGAATTGTTTACGGACGGACGGAGGGACGGACGGAGGGACGGAGGGACGGAGGGACGGACGGACGACGGACCACGGACGCAGGGTGATTTGAATAGCCCACCATCATCAGATGGTGGGCTAATAAGAAGTACTGGAAATAGAATAAAATACAATAAGAATAATGTTTTAGTAACTGGAGAAACCACAATGAACCCTTCGGCAAACGTGCGGGGGAATTCAAAATATCTCTGCCGTTGGTCGCATAGCGTTCTAGTGTTTGAACATGATGCAGTCACGCTAGTATCCGCCTTCGGTTTACACTGTTTGAATTACTTCTTTGCCCCATATATATATATATGGCTTCTTTTGTTAATGCATATATAAATTTCTTAACATTTCAAGAATGAATTAAAAAAAATTAAGAATTTAAAAATTTTTAAAGACTAAATTCAACAATGACCTAAAAAATGTATTCAAAAATTTATATAAAAAAAAGATGCAAAAAGGTTAAGGCTACAAGTCAAAATGAATCCAAAGATCGAATTCAAAAAATTATTTTACAATGAATATTAA
Source organism: Pecten maximus (assembly GCF_902652985.1). Lineage (NCBI taxonomy): Eukaryota > Metazoa > Mollusca > Bivalvia > Pectinida > Pectinidae > Pecten > Pecten maximus. The sequence goes on from NC_047032.1 coordinate 13,526,662, forward strand.
GATATTTGAATGAATTCATTTTTGTTTTAATAAATTTAACATTGATGAAAATATACGGAAAAAAGTTATATTTGAAAAATAATATAAAAATACAAGTCAACAAATCTGATAGTTCCAAAATGTTTTCAGGAATACATTTCAAAATACAATGTACTTAAATTCAAAAATTTATTTCAAAAATAATAAAAAACAAGAGATCCCAGAGGGATCTTGGCGCCCACCATTGAATGATCTTTATAGGTTCCATGTCAGATTGATCTTTTCTCTACTTTTCCCTTCCTCTAAGTCTTACTAATCTGTGTAAATTCAGAAACAGCCCTCTAGTACTTTTCAAACAAGGGGAACCTATATATAAAATTTAAGATTTAGCGATAATGGCTGTCTGTCGGCCATGTTGTTTTCGGATTGGTCCCAAAATGCAACACCAGGGACCAAGGGGAACCTACATATGAAATTTGAGAAAGATCCCTTCAGTACCTTCTGTAAAATAGCAATAACAAACTTCAATTGTCAAAATACAAGATGGCTGCCTGTCGGCCATGTTGTTTTCAAATAGGTCTCAAAATGCTTTATGCATAACTAGGCACCAAGGGAAACATACATATGAAATTTGAGAAAGATCTCTTCAGTACATTCTGAGAAATAGCGATAACAAACTTCAATTGTCAAAATCCAAGATGGCTGCCTGTCGGCCATGTTGTTTTCTGATTGGTCTCAAAATGCAATATGCATAACTTGGTACCAAGGGGAACCTACATATGAAATTTGAGAAAGATCCCTTCAGTACTTTCTGAGAAATAGCAATAACAAACTTCAATTGTCAAAATCCAAGATGGCTGCCTGTCGGCCATGTTGTTTTGCGATTGGTCTCAAAATGCGATATGCATAACTAGGCACCAAGGGAAACCTACATATGAAATTTGAGAAAGATCCCTTCAGAACATTCTGAGAAATAGCGATAACAAACTTCAATTGTCAAAATCCAAGATGGCTGCCTGTCGGCCATGTTGTTTTCTGATTGGTCCCAATATGCAATATGCATAACTAGGCACCAAGGGGAACCTACATATGAAATGTGAGAAAGATCTCGTCCGTGCATTCTGAGAAATAGCAATAACAAACTTCAATTGTCAAAATCCAAGATGGCTGCCTGTCGGCCATGTTATTTTTTTGATTGGTCTCAAAATGCAATATGCATAACTTGGTACCAAGGGGAACCTACATATGAAATTTGAGAAAGATCCCTTCAGTACTTTCTGAGAAATAGCAATAACAAACTTCAATTGTCAAAATCCAAGATGGCTGCCTGTCGGCCATGTTGTTTTGCGATTGGTCTCAAAATGCGATATGCATAACTAGGCACCAAGGGGAACCTACATATGAATTTTGAGAAAGATCCCTTCAGTACTTTCTGAGAAATAGCGATAACAAACTTCAATTGTCAAAATCCAAGATGGCTGCCTGTCGGCCATGTTGTTTTCAGATAGGTCTCAAAATGCGATATGCATAACTAGGCACCAAGGGGAACCTACATATGAAATTTGAGAAAGATCCTTTCAGCACTTTCTGAGAAATAGCGATAACAAGAATTGTTTACGGACGGACGGACGGACGGACGGACGGAGGGACGGACGGACGGAGGGACGGACGGACGGACGACGGACCACGGACGCAGGGCGATTTGAATAGCCCACCATCTGATGATGGTGGGCTAAAAATAATTAAAGACTAAAAACAATGATCTAAAGATTGTATTCAAAAATTTATATTTGATTTTGTTTATAGTTTCAAGTAAACATTGATCTGATGATTGAATTAAAAAAAATAATAAACTTTAAAATATTTCAAGAATTCATTCAAAATATATTTCTAAGAATTAAAACAAATTTAAAGACCGTTAAATTCAACAATGACCTGAAAAATGTATCCAAAAATATGTTTTTAAAAAAATGTATAAAACAATGTTAAGTTCAAATCAATCTGAAAATTGAATATATTTCAAAATATTTCAACTCGAAAATTTATTTAAAAGAGTTAATAAATATTTAAATACTTATTCAACAATGACCTGAAAAAAGGATCATGATATTTGTATTTGAAAAAAAAAAGATTAAAAAGTTGAGATTATAAGTTAAAATTAATCTGAAGATTGAATGAACAATTCTAATAAAGACTAAATATTGATAAAAAGAATAAGTTGAAAAATTTATATCTGCTTTCAAAAATTTATTTTTAGAAATGACAACATTGAAGACTATCAAATTCATCAAGAATGTATTCAAAAATTAATATTTGATTTTTTATATACATGTAGTTGCAAGTAAAACTTTAAAGAATAAATTCAACAATGAAAAGAAAAAAAAATCAAAAATTTGTATTTGAAGAAATTTATAAGAAAAGTCAAAATTGTTCTGAAGATTCAGTTCAAAAATTTGTTTCAAAGAACCAAAAAAATAATTCAACAATGATCTGAAAAAGTATTAAAAAAAAATTATGAAAAAAATTCTGAAAAATGTCATGGCTTCAAGTCAAAATTAATTGTGAAAAAAATATGAAGATTGAATTTAAAAAATCATTAAAGAGTAAATATTGAAATATTTAAAAGAATTCAAACATTTATTTAAATAATAGATTCAACATTGATGTAAAAGAATGAAAATTAAAAAAAAATTATCTGAAGAATTAGGTTTAAACAGTTTCATGTAAAAGTTCAAAAATTAATCTTAAGATTAAATTAAAAAAAAAAATTTAAAGAATAAGTTTTTAAAATATTTTAAGTATTCAAAAAAGTATTTCAAAGTATTAAAAATATTTAAAGACTGATTTTGACAATGATCTCAAGACTGCATTCAAAATTTGATTTTTTTATAGTCGCAAGTAAACATTGATGTGATGATTGAAATAAAAAAAAATGATAATGGACTTAAAAAATTTCAAAAGATTCATTCAAAATTTATTTTAAAAAAATGAAAACATTAAAGACCATTAAATTCATCAATGACATGAAAAATGTATTCAAAAATTAGTATTTGAAAAAGAAGTAAAAAAATATTTCAACTTCATGGCAAAATTAATCTGAAAATTAAATTCAAATATTTATTAAAAAAAACATTTAAAAACAAGTTAACTCAAAAATGTATTCAAAAGAATTAAAGAATATTTAGGACTTAATTCAACAATGACTTAAAAAATGGATCTAAAAATTTATATCAGAAAAATCTACGTAGTTTAAAAAGTTTCATCTACAAGTAAAAAATTAATGTGAAGATTAAATTCAAAAATTCATTAAAGGATAGATACATTATTGAGGTTAATAAGGAACTCAAAAATCTATTAAAGACTAAATATTGAAATACTGATGTCAAGAATGAATTCAAAAATTCATATATGAAACATCTAGCTTAAAAACTTTCATCTACAAGTCAAAAATGTCAAAAATGTGAAGATTGAATTCAAATATTCTTTAAAAAATAGATATTAAATCATTTAAATGAATTCAATTTTTTTCAAGAATAGATACATATTTGATGTAAAGAGGGAAGTCAAAGATATTTCAAATACTTAATATTAAAATACTGATGTATTTTTCTAAAAATATGTACTAGTATATTTCAAGTATTCAAAAATTAATTTCAAAGAATCAAAAAAGTATTTGAAGAATTAATTCAACAATTACCTAAAATTGGATTTAAAAATTAGTATTTTGAAAAATGAATTAAAAAAATATTTGGACTTCATGTCAAAATTAAATTGAAAATTAAATTAAAAGAAAATAATAAAAAATACATTTGAAAATAATTTAACTCAAAGATTTATTCAAAAGAATTAAAGAATATTTAGGACTTAATTCAACAATGACCTGAAAAATGGATCTAAAAATTCATATCAGAAAAAATCTAGATAAAAAGTGTTATTTACAAGTCAGAAATTAATGTGAAGATTGAATTGAAAAACTTTTTAAAAAATACATTAAAATATTTGAACTCAAAAAGTTTTTTCAAAGAATCAAATAAATATTTAGAGAGTATAATGATTCGAGGAATGCATTCAAAAATTTATATTTGAAAACTTTTGTAGCTTATTGATCTGATGATTGAACTCATTTAAAAAAAGTTAAGCTTACAAGCTTACAAAAATATTTTAGAATTTTCAAAATTACAATTATTTCCAATTATTTTGAATAATTAATTTAACATCGATCTGAAAATGAAATCTTGATTAATATTTGAAAATTACATCAAAAAGTGAAAAAAATTGATCCCAAGAATAAATATAACAAGAGATCCCAGAGGGATCTTGGCGCCCACCATGGAATGATCTTTAAAGGTTCCATGGCAGATTGATCTTTTCTCTACTTTTCCCTTCCTCTAAGTCTTACTAATCTGTGTATTTTCATAAACAGCCCTCTATAGCTAGTACATTTCAAGCAAAGGGAACCTATATATAAAATTTAAGATTTAGCGATAATGGCTGCTGTCGGCTTTGTTGTTTTCGGATTGGTTCCAATATGCATACCTAGGCAACAAGGGGAACCTACATATGAAATTTGAGAAAGATCCCTTCAGTACTTTATGAGAAATAGCAATAACAAACTTCAATTGTCAAAATCCAAGATGGCTGCCTGTCGGCCATGTTGTTTTCCGATCGGTCTCAAAATGCAATATGCATAACTAAACACCTAGGGGAACCTACATATGAAATTTGAGAAAGATCCCTTCATTACTTTTTGAGAAATAGCGATAACAAACTTCAATTGTCAAAATCCAAGATGGCTGCCTGTCGGCCATGTTGTTTTCCGATTGGTCTCAAAATGCAATATGCATAATTAAACACCTAGGGAAACCTACATATGAAATTTTAGAAAGATCCCTTTAGTACTTTCTGAGAAATAGCGATAACAAACTTCAATTGTCAAAATCCAAGATGGCTGCCTGTCGGCCATGTTGTTTTCCGATCGGTCTCAAAATGCAATATGCATAACTAGGCACCAAGGGGAACCTACATATGAAATTTGAGAAAGATCCCTTCAGTACTTTCTGAGGATTAGCGATAACAAGAATTGTTTACGGACGGACGGACGGACCACGGACGCAGGGCGATTTGAATAGCCCACCATCTGATGATGGTGGGCTAAAAAGCATTACCTAGACTGGCCGGAAATACTTGACCGGATATCTGTCGGCCATATCTCCGTTGTCGTGGTCCAATGGGCGGCTGGTCCTTCCGGAATCTGCAATGTATTGATCTAAGAAGCATTAGAATTTGAAATATTGAAAGAAAGTACCGTTTTACCAAATCGTTTCGGTAAAATCGGCGATACTTTATATACACCGCCGCGATAAAATCGAAAGATACTTTTGGACAGATTTGTATCACCAGGCCGCGTCACTGATGCTACAAGGCACTATCACTTGTATCAAAAGATACTGTTTGTAGGGAAAGGGAAGCAAATGTACAGAAACATCATTCAAACTTGGTGCATTCATAACCACCCGTTAAGGTTTGAATGTAGCCTTGTAAGAACTTGAATCTGACAAATAATCTGCCCTTCAATCCTACAACAGCAATAGGACAGAAACAAAATCATTACCTAGACTTGCCGGAAATACCTGACCGGATATCCGTCGGCCATACGTCCGTCGTCATGGTCCAATGGGCGGCTGGTCCTTCCGGGATCTGCAATGTATTGATCTAAGAAGCATTAGAATTTGAAATTATTGAAAGTACCGTTTTACCAAATTATTTGATTGGCCATGTTGTCGCTGCAGTCATCCCATCTTCGCTAGCCAAGGCTTCTGATTACGTTTCACTCCACGAACGAGTGAAACGTAATCAGAAGCCTTGGCTAGCGAAGATGCAGTCATCCATACAATGTAGGTCCGGGATCTGCAATTGATTGATGTATGCAAGCAGATGTATTAACTGAAAGTGTCGTTTTATCAATCCGTTTATTTTACCTGGATTTATTGGTTTTTTATTGATTTATTTTTAGTGATTTTTATGCAGATTTTTTTATTTTTGATTTAATCTTTTTCTTCATGTTTTATTTTAATCGTTTATACAATTTATTGACCTATTGATGTTAATTATTGATTGATTTGCGTATTTATTTTCGATGATTTTTTTTTTATTTATTTCATTTTATTTCATTTATTTATTGTTATTGTGTTATTTCAACAGTTTATTGTAGTTTAGATTTAGGTTGATTTTATTTCATTGTTTTAATTTTATTGCTTTTACTTTTGTTTAATTGTTGTTATCTGTAATTTTTGTGAAGCAAATTTAATTGTTTTATAATTGAAATTTTACCTCACTCTTCGAAAAAACAGAAACAGACATTACCTAAGTTTTGAAGGTAAGTACATCACCAGGCCATCAATCGCTCAGTCACTCCTGTTGTTCAGGTCCTCTGCTTCCATGATGTGCAATTTGTTTTTCTAAGAAGTGAAAAAAATGAAAACGGTCAGATTAAAACATATATACAGAATATACATTGTTACAGTAATAACATATAGAGTTCTTAGTATAAGGGCTCAAGCCCAAGAGCAACGATCTGATTCTATGTATTTAAAATAGTCAGTTAAATCATATATACACAATACATATTGAAACAGTAATAAAAATGTCAAGATCTTAGTATACAGACCCCCCCCCCCCCCCCCACCAGTAAATAAACATTCAAGTTCTTAGTATACAAGACCCCCCCCCCCCCCCCCTCCGTTGCACCAGTAATAAAACATTCAAGTTCTTAGTATACGGGACCATCCCCCCCCCCCCCCAGCATTAATAAAACATTCAAGTTCTTAGTATACATGACCCCCATCCCTCCCACACACCTATGATTAATTAATAAAACATTCAAGTTCTTAGTATACAGGACCATCCCCCCCCCCCCAGCATTAATAAAACATTCAAGTTCTTAGTATACATGACCCCCCTCCCCCCCCACTCCCACCTTAATAAAACATTTCAGTTCTTAGTATACAGGACTCCCCCCCCCCCCCCTCCCACCTTAATAAAACATTTCAGTTCTTAGTATACAGGACCCCCACCCCCCTGTCGCACCAGTAATAAAACATTAAAGTTCTTAGTATACAGGACCCCCCCCCCCCCCACACTCCCACCTTAATAAAACATTTCAGTTCTTAGTATACAGGACCCCCACCCCCCTGTCGCACCAGTAATAAAACATTAAAGTTCTTAGTATACAGGACCCCCCCCCCCCCCCCCACTCCCACCTTAATAAAACATTTCAGTTCTTAGTATACAGGACCCCCACCCCCCTGTCGCACCAGTAATAAAACATTCAAGTTCTTAGTATACAGGTCCCCTCCCCATCGCATTAATAATCATTCAAGTTCTTACTATACAGGACCCCTCCCACCACTAATAAAACATTTGAGTTCTTTGTATAAAGGACCACACCCAACCAGTAATAAAACATTAAAGTTCTTAGTATACAGGACCCCCCCCCCCCCCCCCCCTCCCACCATAATAAAACATTTCAGTTTATAGTATACAGGACCCACCCCCTTCCACCAGTAATAAAACAATTAAGTTCTTAGTATACAGGACCCACCCAACCCCCTGTCGCACCAGTAATAAAACATTCAAGTTCTTAGTATACAGGACCCCTCCCTCTCCGCAGTAATAAAACATTAAAATTCTTTGTATACAGGACCCAACCTCCCAACCCCCACGATTAATAAAACATTCAAGTTCTTACTATACAGGACCCTGACCCCTCCCACCACTAATAAAACATTTGAGTTCTTTGTATACAGAAGCCCTAACCGAACCAGTAATAAAACATTCAAGTTCTTAGTATACAGGACCATCCCCCCATGAGTAATTAAACATTAAAATTCTTACTATACAGAACACCCCCCCCCCCCCCCCCCACATGTAATAAAACATTCAGAATGTTCTTAGTTTACAGGACCCCCCCCCCCCTTCCACCAATAATAAAACATTTCATTTCATAGTATACAGACCCCCCCCCCCCCCCCCCCCCCCCCCCCAAGCAATAAAATCAGATGTTAGTATACAGGAACCTACCCACCCCACCAGTAATAAAACATTAAAAATCTTAGTAAACAAGACCCCCACACCCAGCAATAATAAAACATTCAAGTTCTTAGTATACAGGATTACCCCCCTCCACCAAGCAATAATAAAACATTCAAGTTCTTAGTATACAGGATCATCCCCCCACCAAGCAATAATAAAACATTCAAGTTCTTAGTATATAGGATCATCCCCCCCCACCAAGCAATAATAAAACATTCAAGTTCTTAGTATACAGGATCACCCCCCCCCCCCCCCACCAAGCAATAATAAAACATTCAAGTTCTTAGTATACAGGACCCCCCCCCCCCCCCTGTCGCAACAGTAATAAAACATTTGAGATATTTGTATACAGAATGCCTCACCCCAACCAGTAATAAAACATTCAAGTTCTTAGTATACAGGACCCCCCCACCACCAGCAATAAAATATGAAAGATTTTAGTATACAGGACAACCCCCCCCCCCCCCCCCCCCACACACACCCCCCCCCCCCCCCCCCCACCCCCCCCCCCC